>NC_081573.1:8620447-8623353 GCF_022355385.1 Mustela nigripes | reverse complement strand
TCTGCCAGCAGGGAGCCTGCTTCCTCCTCTCTCTCTGCCTGCCTCTCTGCCTACTTGTGATCTCTGTCAAATAAATAAATAAAATCTTAAAAAAAAAAAAAAAAGACAACACACGGGCTATCAAAGTTACATTCTCCCGATGCAAATCTGGAATGACCGCAGACCGCAGAATCACCATTCCCCACCAAATGCGTCATGATCCCGTATTCCACAAGCTGTGAACTCCTTGTAAAGTCAACTATCACTGTAAAGTAACGGGATAAAGGTACAGTAGTCCCCCTTATCCGCACGGGGAAGGTTCCGAGACCTCTCTCAGATGCCTAAAACCACAGACAGTAACCAACGCTAGGTATACTGTATTTTTTGACTATGGGCTTAGTACTTGGATATCTGTATATACCTATGTTAAAGTTTAATTTACAAGTTAGGTAGAGTAAGAGATTAACAATAATAAAATAGAACAGTTATAACAACATCCTGTAATTAGAGTTACGAGAATGTGGTCGCTTTCTCAAAATATCTTCTTTTACTCAACCTTCTTCTTCTTTTTTTTTTTTTTTTTTATTTTACTTATTGGGACGCCTGGGTGGCTCGGTCGTTGGTTGTCTGACTTCGGCTCTGGTCATGATTAACAGGAGAAGAAAAGATTAATACCTTAAAAGAAGAAAACACTCAAGAAGCAGCAGTCCTGAATGGTGTTTCATAAACTGAAGAAGTTCCTAGTTTATAGTTCTTTTACATTACATTTTACAATAGTGCTTGTACAAGCTTGCCAAAGATAGAATATGGATCGCCAGTCTTTACATTGCACTTTCAGTTCCTCCATTTGGAATTCAGAAAGGGGAGGGATCCTGAAGATATCACCTACTGTGTTATAAAATATATCATCAGATGTGCCTTGAGAATAGTATATGTAACATTGAAAAAAAGTTGCTGGCTATTAAAAAAAAAAAAGATCGAGCCCCGCTTGGGGCTCCCTACTCAGTGGGAAGCCTGCTTCTCCCACTCCCTCTGCTTGTGTTCCCTCTTTCGCTGTGTCCCTCTCTGTCAAATAAATAAATAAAATCCTCAAAAAAATTTTATTTGTGAGAGAGAGAGCGAGAGAGCGAGCACAAGCAGGGAGAGGCAGGCAGAGGGAGAAGCAGGCTCCCCACTGAGCAAGGAACTCAATGTGGGATTTGAACCCAGGACCCTGGGATCATGACCCGAACAGAAGGCAAGACACTTAACCAACTGAGCTACCCAGCCATCCCTAGACTCACCCTTCTTGTGATGATGGAGAATAAATGCCTACGTGTTAAGATGAAATGAGGGGCACGACACCAGCACTGTGACATGACCTTGGGCTACTCTTGCCTTTCTGAAATATACGTCAGGAGGAAGATCATCTGCTTCCGGACAACTGTTGACCAAAGGTAACAAACCATGGAAAAGGAAACCGTCAATAGGCAGGGCAGCCACAGAGGAAAAATAAGTCTTGTTAATTAAAATGTGTAAGTGTATACACATGAGACAGGAAGAATGGGATTGGGAAATTCATTTATTGCACAGATCTTGACTCTGCTGCTTATATCAAGGACGATACTAGGCGCTGAAGATAACAGTGGTAACTTCTACAGAAGACAAACAATAAAAAATAAATGTGTGACCCCGGTAAGGGTTGTAGAGGAGAAACGTAGTAGGGAAAGGAAAATAGAAATGGCTGGGAAAACAGAAATTGCTATTTTAGATAAGATGGTCAAGGGAAACTGATGAGGTGATGCTGGAAAAGAGAGTTGAAGCAAGTAAGGAAGGGAGCTGTGTGGGGAAGAATGTCTAAGCAGAGGGAAGAGGAAGTGCAAAGGTCTTGTGGCCAGAACCCAGAGTGTGCCTGGCTTTGCAGAACAGCAAGGAAGCAAAGAGACCAATGTGGCAAGAACAGAGCTGGCAAGAAGGAAGAGAAAGATGGAGTCAGGGAGGACAAGATCAAGGACCTTGTGAGCCATGGAGTGGATTTTAGCTTTTCCTGAGAGGTGCCCTGGTAGGACTCTGAGCAGAAGAGTGATGTGGGTTGATTCACACTTTAACGGGATCCCTCTGGCTGTTTTGTGGGAATAAATTGTAGGGACAAGGGCCGATGACGTTACAGTACTAGTTTCTGCAAGTCTTCGAGGGACCGTGGCTAGTATTTATGCCTGCCTTCCTTCATGCACACTCGATACAGTCCTTCCCCTTCGCCCGAACCTTGGCTGTTTGGATTCTTGAGGAAGGTGGAAGTGGGAGTGGCTGTGGAGAGGGTGCCCACCAGAGTCCAGCCCAAGCAAGTAGGTGTACAAGCAGGAGCCAGAGGAACTGGGGAGTGGGTGTCCGGGGTTGCAGTGTGTGAACTTGTCCCCAGGAACCCTTGGAGTTGTATTTGTCCATGAGTGAGCCTGTACTATGTGTCCCACGATGATCCAGGGAGCCTGCATGCTCCTGACTCCCGAGCCCTGTAAATTTCCCCTGAGCACCTGCTCCATGTCAGGCCTTATGCAGGGGACACAGCCATGACCGACAGAGAGAGCTCCAGCCCTGCCCCCATGGACCTGCGGTCCCGTGTGGGGAGAGATTAAGCCACAGAAAATATGACCCAGAATGTGCAGGACTGGGTTAGGGGAGCCTAGAGGGGGCCTTTGACCTAGCCAGGGGAGCAGGGAGGGCATCCTGGAGGAGGTGATGGTGTAGCTAATACTAAAGGGTTCCCTTTCCCAATGTAACAATTGCTTTCCTTTATCACTGATGAATCAAGTAGCCTTGACCAGTGTGACCAATAACTCCCAGGCTGACATGTAATCTAAGCCTTCCTTCTGAGCCTGATGGTCAAAGCCGTCTTACCAGTGACCCCCATTCTGGCCAGTGTCCAGGACTAGCTACTCCCTATAACCAGT
>NC_081573.1:8594588-8620047 GCF_022355385.1 Mustela nigripes | reverse complement strand
GCTCCCAGAGGATTTTGTCCCAGTCAGACCCTGCTCGTGAGAAGCCTTGAGCAGTCGGAACTGTGACCCCTCCCTCCCAATCTGACCTGTGACCCTTCCTTCTGACCCTTCCTCTGGACCCCTGGCTCTGCTCCTCCCCACCCCCCTCAGGTGCCCTAGCCTGCTCTCCCTCCCCCACTCACCTGCTCCCTCCAGCCTGATTCTCCTCCCCTTCCCCCAAAGGTTGGGAGGGAGTGAAGGGGAGAGGAAGGGAGGAAGGGGGGTGGCATTCCTGGGATTCTCCGGATGAGGGGATGAGGGAGGGCTTGAGGAAGAAGGAGAGCCACGGAAAGAGCACCCTACCGCACTCCCCGCCCCCCACCCTCATCACTGAGCCCTGGGCTGAACTGAGGTTTGAAGACCATTAAATTTAAGAGATTGAATTGATGGGTTCCAGGCCACTGGTCAGACAGGAAAGCAGCCCTGAGCACTGGCTACAGGGGAGGGCCTCACAAGGCATACAGGGAGAAGATGTTCTAGGCCAGTGATCAAGCTGGGCGCCACTGGTTGTACTGGGAGAGGACAGGGCAAGCCGCTGGTCACGCCGGGAACCACCGGTTCCACTGGAAGAGGCCAGTGCATCCCTTAATGGTCCCCGGTCAGAATGAGGGGGAGAGGGTCCACGGTGCGGTGAGGTCCCAGCTCAGGACACTAGTTAGACTGGTCTGTCAGGCCACCGCCGGGGGCACTGGTCAGCCTGAGCCGGGCAGACCAGGACTTGGGGGCAGAGGGAGCCCCGCTCCGGGGGCCGAGCGCTGGGAGGTCCACTCCGGGCAGTGGGAGGTCCTGGCGAGGCGCCCGGGTTTGGGGGGGCGGGGACGAAGGGGGGGCCGGGAGGGAGGGGCGGGGCTTCTAGGGGCGGGGCCTGGTCGCTCCCAGCCCCCGGGGCCGCCGAGCTGCAGCCCCGCCAGTCGCCGCCGCCGCCGCCGCCGCCGCCGCCGCCACCGCGAACATGGAGCCCCGGGACGGCCCGGCCCGGGGGTGCAGGGCCCCGCGGCTGCTGGTGCTCGCGCTCCTGCTGGGAGCGCACCCAGGTATGGCTCGGGCAAGAAGCAGGACGCCACTGGGGGCGGTCCCTGGGGACCCCAGGAAGGGAAGGTGGAAGGGGATTTCATGGACCCCGGGAAGCCAAACCTGAGACCCCCGCCCCCCGAGGAAAAGGGATACAGGAGCATGGGGGATACCCCTCCCAACGGGAGACCTGGGGACAGCTAGGCAGAGGGGCTGGGCATCCCAGAGCAGTGGATTACACAGCACCCGGGAACTCAGCCCGCTCTGCACTCCGGACCAAGGAATGAGGGCCCTCCGCGCCTGGAATCTGGGTCCCGAGACTCCTGCTCCCTCAGACCCAGGGGTCCAGGCCTCCAGTGGCTGGAGTGGCTTCCCCCAGGACACAGGAGACTCAAACCCTAGGGCTTCCCCCAGAAAGGTTCTCAAGTTTTGCGAGGGCCAGGGACCCTATGGCTAGAGCCCAGTGAGTCACGTGCTCTTGAGGGTTCCCCCAGCCTGGATTCAGAGCCCAGACCCTAAGGAAGCCACCTCCCTCATGGAGGGGCTGGAACACTGGCCCTAGGCCATGTTGGTGTACCAAAGTGTTTCTGAGTGACAGTGCCCCCTTCCTGGGGCCCGAGATAAATCCACACACCTGCGCGGTGGTGGGAGGGGAGGAGGCCCAGAGGGGCTGGCACCCGAGGGACAGAGAGATCAGGGAGATGAGGGCACAGAGATCTCTCCATCTGTCCTCCTGTCTGTTACTCAGACTAGCCCCAGGCACCAGCCTGGCCCCACACCCCCTCCCCTGGGACAGGCCTGGGCCAGAGGTGGGTGCCTGGGAATCCAGGCCCCTGGCACAAACATGGTGAATAGCGGGTCCCCAGGGGCAGGGCTGGTCAAGCTGGGCGGGGAAGGGAAGGGAGGTTCTAAGAAGTGAGAGCTGATGCCAGGATGCCAGCCCAGAGGGTGAGAGAGCATGGTTTCCCCAATGGGAACAGCTCTATCTGCCAGGATCCTGGGGCAGGACTCCAGCCTACCACCTCCCCCACCAAACCTTGGCTCCCTTCCGCCTCAGGATCCAGGCTCCTGGGCCTCGCCCCTCTCCTATTCGGAGGGGACGCACCTTACCCCCTTCCCTGCTCCATCAAAGAGGCAGAGGGGCCAAGGGGCGGGTAGGGGGCTCTGGCGCCAGGTGGGGCAGGTCTGGGCCAGCCTGTCCCTCCCACATTCCTGAAACCTGCCCAGCCCTGTCCCCCCTTACCGCCCCCACACACCCATACCTCAGCTGCAGGCGCAGCCCCAGCCCCCTGACTCATGACAAGAGACCCAGGGGCTGAGAGAGATGGAGACGGAGCGCCAGGCCAACAGAGAGGCAGAGACTGTGACCTAGAGATGGAGACCCAGAGTGAGAGACACACAGGCAGAGATGGAGAGACAGCAACCCCGGGCACCGCGCCAGACCCTGTGCAGGGTGCTAGAGGCCAAGGGATGAGCCAGTGCTGGCCCTGCCCTTGAGGGGCGGCTGGTCTAATGGGAGGAACAAGGACAGGTGCAGTACCCCCCCCCCCCACCAGGAAGATTGGACAGAGGGTCCTACATGACTCAGGGGAGGAGCCCTTAGTTCTGTGAATAGAGAAATGGAGAGAAATGTCGATGGATTTGCAAGCTCAGAGATGCAGACATGAGAAATGGAGGGAGGCGGGAGCTAGGGCTGAGGGAGAGGGGCTGAGGGTCTGAACTGTGTCCGAGGGATGAGGGAGCCGGAGGCCTGGATTCCTGGGTTTGAAGGAAGAGGGGCTGAGGGTCTGGACTCCTGGGTCTGAGGGAGGAGGGGCTCAGAGGCAGAAAGAGCTCAGTGGCTCTTCTGCAGGTGCCCGGGCTGAGGAGCCTTTGCCTGGGTCGTCCCTGGTGGAGGTAATGAAGGGGGAGCCCGTCGCCCTGAACTGCACCGCCTTGGCGGCCCACGACCATTTTGTGCTGGAGTGGTTCCTGGTGAGTGCTGCCTGCTGGGGACCAGAGGGCAGCCAAGGGGGCTGGGAGTCAGCGCACTGCAGGGCTACACACATTCGTTCCCTCATCTGAGCCCAAAGGACCGAAGAGCTCCATCCAGCTGCCTTCCCATTTTACAGGTGGGGGAGTTGAGGCCCAGCAAACGGAAGGTTTCTCCAAGGTCCCCTGGCTTCTGGGCACAGCTGAGACTAGAAGGAAGATCTCCCCCCTTGGGAGCATAGGCTCCTGAGAGAGAACATTGAGAAACAGACAAAGATATAGCAAGAGATGGGGGCGGGGTGGGGAACTAAAGGAAGAGAAAAAAAAGAGGAGGAGATAAGAGGCCGAGGAACAGGCAGAGAGAGGAGGAGAGACAGGAGCAGAGCAGGATGGAGAATGAGGGACCAAGAGAGAGGAGACCACTGCATGGGGCCCAGGAATAAGAGCCAGACCAGAGGGAGGTGACAAGAAGAGAGACATGACCTGCAGGACAGAGAGGGAGGAGCTGACCAGCTCCACGCTGAGGCCCTCCCCGCCCACAGGTAGACCGCTCTGGGGTCCGCCACCGCCTGGCCTCAGCCCAGCAGCAGGGCTCCGAGCTCCAGGGCCGGGTGCACGACTCCCGGGGCCGCAGCCCCCCATACCAGCTGGACTCCCAGGGCCACCTGGTGCTGACTGAGGCCCAGGTGGGAGACGAGCAGAGCTACGTGTGCGTGGTGAGGGCGGGCGCAGCGAGCACCGAGGCCACCACAGAGCTCCGCATGTTCGGTGAGTGTCTGCCGGCACCCCAGAAGGGGAGGGCAAGGGAGAGCCCCGGAAAGGGGCTCTTGATGGTAACATCTCCCCCACAGCGAAACCTGAGGCCACGGAGGTCTTCCCCAACAAAGGGATCCTGTCTGTGGTGGAAGACTTTGCCCAGGAGGTACCTCGGGTGGGGACCCTGATTCCAAGGTCCTGAGAGAGGAGAGCGCTGGGAGGTTTGCACTCCCGCATCCTGGGAGAGGACTGGGCTGGGGGGACCCAGACTCCTATACCTGAGTGAGGAGAAGTCCCGAGGAAAGAGGGGCCTGGGCTACAGAGGCCTGGGTCAGAGCCCAGGGCCACGCCTGTGTCTGCCCGTGTCTGCCCTAGATCGCCACCTGCAACAGCCGCAACGGGAACCCCGCCCCCCAGATCACGTGGTATCAGAACGGGCAGCCGCTCAGGGTGCCCATGGAGGTGAACGCAGGTGAGCAATCGCCCGAGCCCAGGTAGGCGTGGGATGGAGCCGGCTGGCGGCTGGCGCTGACCGCCTCCTCCCTCTCTCCCAGAGGGCTACATGACCAGCCGTACGGTCCGGGAGGCTTCGGGCCTGCAGTCTCTCACCAGCACCCTCTACCTGCGGCTCCGGAAGGCCCATCGGGACGCCAGCTTCCACTGCTCCGTGAGCTACAACCTGCCCATGGGCCGACGCGGCCGCCTGGACAGCCCTGTCTTCCACCTGACCCTGCACTGTGAGTCCCTGCGGGACCTGACCTCCCTCAACCTTGGACCCTCCTAGCTGACCAGCAGCCCGCCCTGACTTAGCGCCCTGTCCAGCACCCTGAAACCCGGGGCGTCTCAGGACTAAACTGCTCCACCGAATTGGGTCTTGGAATCTCACCCTGACCTGTCGCCCGCATGGACGTCTGACCCTTGACCTGTTCTCTCAACTCAACCTCTGACCTCTGGTCCCTGATGTCAGACTAAGTGCGAACCTGAGCTGTAAAGGATATGACCTCTGCCCCCTGACCAACCACAGCCTGCGCCTTGACTGCGGCACTGACCTCTTTCCCTTAACCCAGACCTGCCTCTTACCCTTGCTTGACCTGACCTACCCTTAACCCTGATCATGAGTCCGTCCTGACCCGACCGTCCCTCTTGCGCTTTCCCTTAGATCCCACGGAGAACGTGGATTTCTGGGTGGGCAGCCCGTCCACCACTGAGGGCTGGGTACGCGAGGGTGACTCTGTCCAGCTGTTTTGCCGGGGGGACGGCAACCCCAGCATGGAATACGTATTTTTCCGCCTTCAGGTGACTCACTCCATCGTTCCTTTGGAAGTCCCAGCCCCTGACCTCTGACCTATTGGCCTCCACCAACTTCTGACCTTTCACCTGTGTGGCCCCTGTCTTAGCAGGGCACCTGGCTGGTGACCCAGTAGCTAGCAGGACCCCTGAGGCCCTATTTGAGAGCGTCCTAACTTGCTACCTGAACTGGGGGACCCCTGGCCTAGCAGGGCCTCTGCCCCTTACTTGAGGGGGCCCTAACCGTAGTAGGACACTAACTCGGGAACCCCTGACCTACAAGGTGCCTGACTCTGACCCGGGTGGCCCCAACCTAGCAGGACCCCGCCGGACCGGGGCGGCTCCTGAGCCGGGTTCCTCATCCCTGGTCACCCAGGACAAGCAGGAGAACGTGCTGAAAACAAATCTTGAGGGGAACTTGACCCTGGAGGGGGTTCAGCGGGGCCAGAGCGGGACCTACGGCTGCAGGGTCGAGGACTACGACGCTGCCGAGGACGCGGTGCTCTCCAAAACCGCGGAGCTGCGCGTGGCCTGTGAGCGTCCTGGGAGAATGGGCAGGGGGGCCCTAGCACCAGCGGCCTCCTCGTCCTCATCCCACAGCCCCGCCGCCAACCCTTTCTCTCCGTTTCTGTGGTCCTTCCTGGTCTGCGATGGCCCCCTCCGCCCCCAGGGGCCTACCCCAGCCCCGTCCAGTCTCCCGCAGGAGGCAGCCAGAGAGCTCATTCCGAAGCACAAACCTGACTGCCCCCTGCTCCGAACCTGCCATGGCTCCCCAGTGCCCCTGGGAGAAAGCCCATGTGATCCATCCCGGCCTTCTAGGCCAACCTGGGGGCTTCACCTCTGCCTGATGCTTCTCCCCACCCAGGCATTCTTCTCATCCCAGCCGAGCTCCTCTCCTCATGTCTAGGTCCACTCCCCTGCTTTCTACTTTCCACGTCTAGTTAAGTCTCCAGGGTCCCAGTCTTCTAGAAAACCTTCTGAGTCTGCTTGCACCCGAGCCCTGGGCAAAGGGTCTGTCCCTCCTTGGCACTCCTTCTGCCTCCTTTTCTGGGGCTTGACCCTGTGGCTGGGGTCGGGGAGACAGCTGTGAACAACATAGTTCAGTCCCCACCTTCTTTTCCCAGCCCAGGCGGGGGGACAGGTGGTAGGTGGGGAACAAGACACTTTGAGTAGTGATGGGACAGCTACAGGGACTAACCCAGAGGGAGGGGATACGAAATTGGCTAGGTGAGTGGGGACTATTTTAGAGGGAGGATGTTACAGGCTCTGTCCCGTCCCAGGAAGCCGATTCTGACTTGGAGATCTGCAGGCAGGAAGTTTATAGGACGTTCCTTGGGATCCACATCTATGGAGGCTGAGGAAGGGAAGGAAGCAGGAGTGGGCAGAGGCAGAAGACAGGCTGCAAAAGTCTCATTTGGCCCTGAGGGGCACCTGAAAGCTGGTCTTCATAATTGTGCCCAGTTGGGGCAAGGGGGCTGGACCTTTCTACCCCCATGTCAAACAGCCATTGCACATGGGCCGCCTGAGGAAGGGGGCATGACCTTGAGCAGCTGAGGTAGTTCCCAGAAAGGTGCCGACAGCTGAGGGCTGACAGCTGACATCCTTCTCAACAGCTGGGGGAATAAATCCTTCAGTGTGGAGGGGAAAGCTGAGCATCCACAACAGGGGGTCAGAGGAGCCTCTCAGTTAAGTAGGAAACCAAAGAATAGAATCAGAAACACGAAGAGCCCAAAGAGGAGCTTCCAGGCAGAGGGATCAGCAAGTGCAAAGGCCCTGGGACAGGACTCAACCATGGCATATTGGAGAAAAATGGAAAGAGAGTAGGGTAGCTGGAGCTCAGGACAAAGGTGGGGGGATGAGAAGCAAAGCTGAGGACATAGGCAGAGGTCAGACCAGGCAGGCTCCTGTAGGCTTTGTCAAGGAATTTAGCCTCTATGCCAAGGGCATAGAGGGAGCCCCAGCGAGATTTTATGCAGAGAGCAGGGCTGACCTGTGTGTGTTTTCACAAAAGATCCATCTGGCAGCTCTGGGGATAGAGGGGCCCGGGATCCTGGCCAGCAGGGAGACCAGTGAGGAGCTGACTACAGTAGTCAAGGCTGTTGGTCCTGGAGGTCAGAGTTGGAGAGAAGTGGGAGGGTCCGTTTCAGAGGCAGAGCAAACAAAACTGGATAGAAAGATGGGTGATGGGGTTTGGGTGGTAAATCAGAGAAGGGACACACCTCCCACCTCCCCGGTCCACTCTGGAGGAAGGTGGTTGAATTGGCCATGAGGTTTGCTGTTAGATTTGGGCTCCAGACTTGGGCTGGAGGGGAGCGTGGTAAGCTTGTGGAGGTGGGGAAAACGGAGGAATGCTGACAGGCTCTTCTTAGGGTCGTGTATTCATATCTGCACCCCCAAAAGCCCTGGAGAGCCCCTCACTGCATGGGGGAGGGTCTGGGGAAGGTGACAGTCTGCCCTCCTCCTCCAGACCTGGACCCCCTCGAGCTCAGCACCGGGGAGGAGCTCTCCTTACACTTGGGTAACAGCACAACTGTGAACTGCTCAGTGCAAGGTCTGCCCACCCCTGCCCTGCGCTGGACCAAGGTGAGAAGGGAAAGGAGCCCCCAGCCCTGGAACCCTCAGCCCGCACCCTCTCCCTTCCCTGGACCCCGTCCTCAAACCCACCTGGCCTCCCTGTTCTCTCCCTGCCAGGACTTCGTCCCCCTGGGGAACGGCCCCACCCTCTCCCTGAGCTCCATCACCTTCGACTCTGCGGGCACCTACGTCTGTGAGGCCTCCATGCCCACGGTCCCCCTCCTCAGCCGTACCCAGAGCTTCAAGCTGCTGGTCCAAGGTTCGGGCTGGGGCAGGTCCGGATGGGGACCATGGGAGTGGGAGCGCCAGAACCAAGGGCTGGACCCTCTCTCTGCCTGTTAGTCCTCGCCCCTCTCTCCTTCTCTTTCTCTCCCCCTCCTTCCCCTTCTCCAACGGACCTCCTACTCTTCCCTCCCTCCCCCCTCCACCTCCAGGGCCACCTCAGTTAAGTGCAGAAGAGACTCAGCCCCAGACAGAGGGCGGCTGGAGGGAAGGAGATGAAGTCAGGCTGGTGTGCTCTGCCCGCGGTTACCCGGAGCCCAAACTCAGCTGGAGCCAACTGGGTGGCAGCGTAAGGGACCACCCTGTCCACCCTGAGCTCCCCGAGACCCAGGCCCCCTCCCCAGGCCCCTCAGGGGACCCTGCCCCCCCTCACTGATCCCAGCTTTGCACCCCTCCTGAGGGGTGGACATCCTCCCCTCTGCCCTCGCCCCAGCCCTTGATCCCAGGCGCTGGGGTTAACCCAAGCATCTATAGCCAGCAGAACCGGCCCTCACTGGGCAGGGCTGGGTGAGCAGCTCCCTGACCCTGAAGGTGACCAGCGCCCTGAGCAGAGAAGGCGTCTCCTGCGAGGCTTCCAACACCCACGGGAAGAAGCAGCATGTCTTCCACTTTGGCTCTGGTGAGGAGCTGCAGGAGTGGGAGGAGGCTGCCCCAGGGTCCGACAGAGCCCTGCCAGCTGACCCCCCCCCCCCCCCCCTCCCGCCCCTGCAGTGGCCCCCCAGACTTCCCAGGCCGGCGTGGCGGTCATGGCCGTGGCCGTCAGCGTGGGCCTCTTGCTTCTCGTCGTCGCTGCCTTCTACTGCATGAGACGCAAGGGTCGCCCCGGCTGCTGCCGGCGAGGGGAAAAGGGGGCTCCGTGAGTGGCCTGCAACCTTGGAATTGACCTCTGTGACCCCATCCCATCCCTCCACCCACCTCTGATGTCACCTCCCACTTCAAGCCCAAACCCAGCCCATGACCAACCAACCACATGCCATCCTCAACCCCAGACCCAAATACCTCCCAGCCCCGGCCCCATTGCCAAATGAAATGCAGTCCCGTCGCCAACCTCAGACCTCATCCACAGCCATGCCCAGCCCAGACCCATCCCTGACCCCATCTCCAAGCCCTGCCGCAGCCCATCTGAGGCCTCGGTCTCCTTTGCAACCCCAGCCTCATCCCCATCCCCAAACCTGGTTTATAACCAACCTCAAATCTGTCCGCCTCTAACCTCTCCATCCCCAACCATGTCTCCAGCCTCAACACCAATCCCCAACACACCCCAGCCTCACCCTGAACCCCAGGTTCTCCCTCAGCTGCCTCCCCAGACCGAGAAGGTCTCCATCCCCAGCTCCTTCCCACTCCTTACTCCAGTTCCTTCTCCGTCCGTCCCCTCTGGCCTGATCGCATGGCCACCGTTAGCTCCAGGCCACAGCCATCCCCAAACCCATCCCTGGAGCTGATTCCTAGCTAAGTCCTCACCTCCCCATCCCCAACCCGGATGCTGTTACCTAACCCATCCCCATCCCACTCCAGGCCCATGTCCCCCAAGTCCATCCTCATCCCAAACAACCCCCGCCTCCAGGCAGGACCACCTCCAACGGCTACCTTCTCCCCCTGCCCCCAGGCCACCTGGAGACCCACAGCTGAGCCACTCAGGGTCAGAGCGGCCTGAGCAGACGGGCCTTCTCATGGGAGGTGCCTCTGGGGGAGCCAGGCATGGCAGCGGGGGCTTCGGAGATGAGGTGGGTGAGGACCCAGGCACCTTGTGGGTGGGGGGGAGCGCCGGGGGATGTGGGGGGCCCAGGCTGACCTCTCCCCCTCCTCCCAGTGCTGAGCTCGGAGGACCTCAGAGAGGCTCCACTGGACCTGACCTCAGAGAGTCAGCATCAGATAACCAGCTCTGCCCAGCCTCCGCCTGCCCCCACCTTCCCTCTTCCCCCTCTGGCCCTCCCTTCCCTTCCTTCCTCTGCAGGCGGGGCAGGGACCTACAGCAGCCCCTGCTTGCCGGAGGGAGGGCGGGGCAGGAGGGGACCTTCCTCCAGGGAATGTGACTCTCCCAGGCCCCAGAATAGCTCCTGGACCCAAGCCCAGGGCCTGGCCGGGACAAGACAAGGCTCCAAGGCTCTGAGGGTCGGCTGGCCAGGGCAATTTTTACCTCCTGCCCGCATCGCTGGTCCCCCCGCCCCACCTGACGTCCTGCTGCATAGTCTGACACTGGATCCCCCCCCCCGCCCCCTCCCCCCCCCCCCACCCCATCATCTGTGGACACTGGAGTCTGGAATAAAGGCTGTCTGTCACGTCACACCATGCTGTGGCCAGAGCCTCTTCTGGAGGATGAGAGGAGAAGGGGGTGCAGGTGATGCTCCCTCCCCACCCCCCTTGCAAGATCTGGGAGAAGTCTGATGTCATGGAAGAAGAGCTAAGAGAGCAGGGAGAGACTCTGCTGGCCAAGGGTGGAAGAGAGAGGACCCAAGGGTCCTAACGGTGTTCAGCGCCTGCTTGAAGGGTGGGGTACGGTTCCCTTAAGTGCAGTCCCCAGGCTCTCTTGCAGAGACCAAGTGGGAACTGCATCACGGAGGAAAAGCTTTCTCTGAGCAGCCAGAGTGGATGGAATTCGGGCTGGAGCTGCCCCTCTGAGAAAGGCATGGTTCCTGCCACTGAGAATTCCCTAGGGAAGGAGGGGTGACTTGGAGGAACCCACAAAAGGGTTTCCGGGGCAGAAAAGACTGAGGCCAGTTAGAGAGACTTAATGAGGTCGAGGACGAGAGTGATTTGAGAGTGGAATGGAAAGAGGGGGAGATGGGGGGCGGGGATAGACTGCAGAAGCCCTTAGGGTCAGACAGACAAAGATTTGGGGAAAGAGAGGCAGAGACAGACAAATAGGGATAAAGAGAGAAACAAAACTGAGACTCAAAGATCACTACAGTCAGCAAGGGAAAGAAAAGAGGTTGAAAGGAGCAGCTGAGAAGGGGTGCCTATGTGACCTTGGGCAGTGGAGGGGCCGCTGGAAGGCGTGTGTGCGCCTGGAGGTCTCTGCGCTCAGATGTTTTCTGCCTCGGGTCTCCCACAAGTGCGTCGGCTTCTCTGTCCTCAGTTTGCTTATCCACAAAATGGACAGAGTGGGATCTGTCACCCTGAGAAAGTGGCGAGCTGCTATGGGAGGGCCTCCTTGTAGGGGACTTAGCCACATGTGCGGGGTCCCCAGAGAAGAAGAGCTCACAGCCTCATGAAGATGCCCAAACTCCACTGTTTATTGAATCTTGGTTTAAAACAAATGAGAGAAGCTGGAGAAAAGAGAGGGAGCAGGTTAACCCACTTAGATCAGGGCACAAGTGAGCCAGGTCCCCACTGCCAGAGTTTTGGGGTGCACGTGGCTCCCGAGTCCTGTCTCCCCATGGTGTGGTTCTGATGCCCACAGTGGAGGGTGAACTCAGGGGTTCTGCACGCCAAAGGCGCCAGGGCCACGGAGTGGGGGGAGGGGGCAAATGCTCTTGGCCATGACTGTAGCTGGCTGATAACATGCTTGGCGGCCATGGCTTTTAACGGCATGGCTTGGGCCCAGGATTCAGGGAACAGAGCTGGAGTCACCAGCAGGAAGCCCCTCACCGACACATGGGACCCTTGGGGCTTACACAATCCTTCCATCCTTCCCATCTATGTCCAGATCATTCTTAACATGTCTACCAGGCCCTGCGAGCTGCCTCTGAAAAAACCCTCTTTGTTTCATCTCTCTGCTTCCTGATTCACGTGGCTTTCTTGTTTTCTATATGGCAGAAGTGACTATGCTTTTTAAAAAAATACAGCAGACACAAGAGAGCGGTTGAGAGAATTTGATAAGATAACCATGGAAAGTGTTTATACAAAGCCTGGCACGGAGTATGTTTTCAGTACGTGTTTATTATTAGTAGTATCACCATCCAAGGAAAATGGAGAGTCAGAGAGAAAAGCAAAATCACGTCCCTTGGTCCAGGGAAGGGACCAGGTAGAGAGAGATATTACTGTAAGAGCAGACATTGGTGAGGGGGGATCTGGGGAGCTGGGGGTGGGGAGTGAACAGATGGTGGGGGAGGGGAGAGAGGGGATCTCAGGGAGGAGGGATTCTCTATGCTCTGCACCTGGTCCCTGAGTTAATGAGGGGAGTGTCCTGGCCTGCCTCCCAGGAGGGCATACATTTGCTTAAGGTCCCTCATCTGTATGCCATCCCAGGCGATTTGCATACAGATGGCAGCCTGTGCCCTCAGTCCAATCCCTCCCACCATGGCCAAGGGTCTAGGGGAATGGAAAGGGGGAGCCCGCAGGATCTGAGGCTCCAAGAAGTAAAAGCAAGTTTGGAGTAAACTACCATTTTTTATCAGCATTCTGTGGCTCCCTGTTGCTCTCAAAAACATGAGCCACCCTTCACCGTTTAGGACCTAAAATGTTGCCACTCACTCATAATCCACCATTCCCTCTGTCACACATGTCCCCGCCTTGTGCCCTCATAACTTAACTATTCCTGGAATGCCCTCCCCCATTTCCCCCATTGTCATGAAGCTTGCCTGTCTTTCATAGCCTGGACCTCTTGAAGGATTCTAGGAAGTTTTCACTCCCATTTCCCTGCCCTGGGAACTTTATAGGAATCTGTGCCTCTTATGGACTCCTATAGATTCCATTAGTGAGGATATGTTTGGTGGCAAATGACCAAAAAAAGGGGGGGGGGGGAGTAAAAAATTTGTGTAAGTGAAAAGGAAAATTATTCACTCATATAACCAGGATGACCAAAGGCTGACTTCCTTCAGGCATAGCTGGATCCAGGGGCTCAAATAGTCTCATCAGAAAGCTGTCCTCCCCTGGGGCTAATAATACATTAAATGTTAATAAAATTTAAAAAAAAAAAAAAAAGCTGTCCTTTTCCATTTCACAATTCTGTCCTCTAAGCACAGGCAAGGGTTTTTTCTCTCAAGAGTCACCCCAGCAGGGACGCCTGGGTGGCTCAGTCGGTTGAGCTGCTGCCTTTGGCTCAGGTCATGATCCCAGGGTTCTGGGATCGAGTCCCACATCAGGCTCCTTGCTCAGTGGGGAACCTGCTTCTCTCTCTGCCTCTGCCTGCCACTTTGCCTGCCTGTGCTTGCTCTTTCTCTCTCTCTCTCTCTAACTAACTAAATAAATAAATAAAATCTTAAAAAAAGGAAAATAGTCACCCCAGCTCCAGATTTCTACCCTACCAGTTTACCAACCCCCAACAAAAAAACGGTGTTCCAGGGTGCCTGACTGGCTCAGTTGGTAGGACATACAACTCTTGATCTCAGCATTGGTTATAGGTTTGAACCCCACATTGAGTGTAGAGTTTACTTAAAAAATAAAATCTTAAAAAAAAAAAAGTGTGTCTTTTCCCTATTCATTCAAGAAGTCTGAAGTCTCAGGGCTAATTCCCATTGGATAGGAATGGGTCCCACCCCCATCTGTGAACCAATCCTTGTGGCCAGGGGATTGACCACATGCTCTGATTGGCCAGGACAGGATCAGGCTCACTGTGGACCTTAAGGACCGAGCGTAGGGGATTCCTTGTAGGAAAACTTGGTGGTGGGGTGGGGTGGCGGGCACTGCTGAGAGAATAAAAACTTGGTGGTGGGGTGGGGTGGCGGGCACTGCTGAGAGAATAAAAAGAGGTGACAGGTTGCCAGGCAGGTAAATACTTGGCACCAACCCCAAAGCTTCAGCAGGAAGACTTTGGCTTTGTGCCTGTACCTCCGGGTGGTTACGGCTCTTCAGTGAAGGGTCATGGGACTTCTCAACACTCAAGGCTGACTCCTCAGGCATGAGACCCACCCAGGCATTTGTCAACAAACAGAGCAGCGTTCAGCTTAATGCATGTCCCCTTCTTCATGTGAAGGGGCATTAAACTCCAGCTTACCCTCCTATGGCTTCCTTTGTGGGCTCCACAAAGAACTGTCAGGAAGGCTGAGCTCACTCTTTGACAGGTCCAGAAAAGAGCAGGTGCTGGGGGCCTTCCTGGAAGAAATCTCACTGGGGACTGGGAATCATGTTCAAGGGAGAACAGGATGTTGGGGGGGGGGGGGGGGATGCAGGGGAGGCAAGGATTGTGCAAAGCAAATTAGTAGCAAAGCGACATAAAACCCAGGGATGCTGGCCATCTAGTCTGGCCCCAGAGTGGGGAGAGAAGGACAAAGAAATCACGTCTATTATGAACCTACTTGTCCCGCCTTTGCCAAGCCTGAGATATGCATTATCTGGAGGGCACCTAAGGTAGAAAGGCTAAGAGTGCAGACTGCCAGGGTTCAAATCCCTGCTTGCTACTTTCTTGCTGGGTGGCTTGGGGCAAAAGAGCCTCAGTGTACTTTTCGGTGAAAGGGGGATCACGATAATGTCTCCTCCAGTGGATTCTTGTGAGGAATTTACTAAGATGCATCAGTCTGGGATTTGCCATTTTGTAACTGTTAGGCCAAGTTATTTAATCTCTCTGTGCCTCAGTTCCCTTATTACATAGGGTCCCATGTGGGTTATTTGAGCTAATACAGTGCACCTAAATGTGTACCCAGCACATTGCAAATATATTTATGAATAGTATCATTACCAATACTTGAAGGCAGGTCAGTAAGAATCCCTACCATTGGAGACCTTGCCCTTTGGGGAGGAAAACTCAGGTGTGTGATGAGAAGAATGGGAGGGCAAGTCTAGGGGGTCCTCTTGCTGGGGCAAGAAGCTCTCAAGCATCTGCCCCCTGTTGAGATACCCTCGCCCTAGAGGAACCGGAACGGGGTTGGGGGGGTTTCAGGCGCTCAGCGGCATCCTCCTCCCCCTCCCCCAGCCTCCGGCTTCCCGCCCTCACCCCAACACACTGGGCGGCCTCACCAGCTCCCCCGGTCAGTCCTAGGAATGGGAAGAGGTAGGTGGGGGTGGGGAGGAGCGGGCGCCGCCGGGGAGAGACAAAGGGGCCGAGTCAGAACTAGAAACACAAAGACGCGAGGAGGCTGGGAAGATCGGAGAAGTGGGACAAGGACAAGGGGAGGGACCGACGGAGCCTGGAGGCCCGACCCTAGCCCAGCCCCGCAGGGCCAGAGGAGCGCGGGGCCGGTCTGTGCCGCCCCCTGGCGGGAGGCTGCGGTAACGAGGAGGTGAGGACCCGAGGCAGGAGAGGACAGGGGATGCGCGGAGCGAGAGACAGAGAAGAGAGGCAGAACAGAGACATCGAGAGAGACACAGAGAGAAACGACAGACACTGAGGGGCACACATAGAGACAGAGACAGAGACAAGGGGATGGACAGAGACACAGGAACCAAGTGACACAGTAACGGGAAGAGAAGGACAAAGAGCAGAAACACAAAGCGACACCGAGACGTGAGGACTGAAAGACCCAGAGTCAGAGAAATAAAGGGACGAAGGAGATCAAAGATGGTGAGAGAGAGACAGAGCCAGAGACACTGAGAGCGACAGAGAAATCTGGACAGGAATGGCGCAGCGACGCCCAGAGTCGAGGCAGAGATTGGGAACAGACAGGATACGCCGAGACGCTCCCAGATGGAGACAGATACTGGGCGGGAGACAAGAACTGGGAAAGTCTGGTGGCGGGGAAAGGGGCGGTGGTCTCAGCCTGGGGGCGGGACTCCAGGAGGGGCGGGCCTCTTACAACCCACGTGCCTCACGCAGGTGTGACGACGAGGCCTCAGCTAATGCCGAAGGGGGCGGGCTTGAACTTCGCGCGGGGCTGAGTCCAGGCGGGACTGAGTTCCAGGGAAGAGGCTGGACCAACTGCAGGGAGAGTGGGTAGGCGGGGCCTATGAGGGGCGTGGCTTCAGGGGGTGGAGAGCGCCCTGAGCCCGGGAGGGGGCGTGACAGAACCTTAAAGGAGCCACCGGCGATCGGGGGAGGCGGGGCGCGGGTGGCCTGCTGGAGGGCAAAGGGGCGGGGTTTGAACGCCAGGAGAGGCGGAGATAGAATTCTAGTGGAGGGGCGAGATCGAATACCCGGGAGCGGCAGGTGTAGAATCCTGGGAGGGGCGGGTGCAGAGTGCTGGGCGGGGCGGGAGTAGAATCCTAGGGAGGACCCGCGTGGAATCTCAGAGAGGGCGGGACAGCTTGAGCCAGTGGGGCCGGAGCCCAAGGTCGGCTCCGCGGGGGGGGTGGGGGGGGGGAGGGGGGGGGTCCTGTGACGTCAGCGAGTCCGAGCTGCGGGAGAGAAGCCTGGGGCCGGGGGCACCGAGCGGGGAGAGCCCGGCCCCGAGAGCAGAGCCGCGAGAGTAGACCGGGCGGGAACCGGCCGAGAGCCGGAGCCCCTCAGACACCTGCTCTACCGCCCTGCGGATCGGCGCTCACGGAGTGGCCCGCAGGCCCCCGCCCGGGCCCAGTCCCTCCCCGGGCCCCCCCATGGCCCGGGTCGCAGCCCTCCCGCCGTCGAGATCGTCGCCGACGCTGCAGTTCCTGCCGCTGCTGCTGCTTCTGCTCCGGGAAACCGGTGAGAAACCACAGACGCCCACCCCCCGCGCGGACCCAGTCCCTTCCCCACCTTTGGAGTGGGGGGAGCCTGAGCTCCACCCCCAGTTCACCGAGCCCTCTCTCTCGAGCCCTTTTCCTCGCTGGCCCCTACCGACTCCGACCTTTTCCTCTCTGCAGCCCTCTCCCCTCATCACCCTTCTTTACAACTCCCCCAGCCTACACCGGACTTCTCGGTTACCTCCTCCCCCTTCCTCAGATTCTAACACCAAAAGGGTTAAATCCAAGTCGTCGTGACCCCCTCCCCACCTTGCACCGAGCTGTCAACCGGATCTGGGGTTCCGTCTCCGCTTACCCCCTCAGGCATGTGGGGAATTTCTGCCCCCTCCCCCAGCGGGAGGGTCGCGACAGGAGACAAGACCATCCCCCCATTTTCCTTCTCCCAGGGCTGGGCGTCTGAGGCCTTGGGAGAATTGAGGGTAGGGGCCAGATATCCGGGTCCTCCAGAGGGCGCGGGAGCTCGGACTTTGGGTCCCTTGGAGGGCCAAGGATGAGTACCAGCGACCCTGGGCCTCAGGGAGATGAACGCTCTGTCTCTTGAGCCCCAGAAAACAAGGGGCTGGGGCCTGGCTCCTGGGCTCCAGAAAAATTAGGGGCTGGGGGCTCCGTCTCCTGAGTCCCAGGCAGAATGAAGGCTAGGGACTATATGTCCTGGGTCCTCGTCAAATTGGGGGCAGACAGGGCACAAACTTGGTTCCAGGTTGTGAGCAGGGGGCTTTGTCTCCCGACTCCTAGGTAAAATGTTGGGGGGAGGGTGGAAGAGGCTCTATCCCGTGGACCTCAGATTTAATTGTGAACGTTGGAATGTCTTCTGAAATCCAGTTATAAAATGTGGGCGGGGGACCGTGTTCTTGGCTTCTAGATGTAATCAAGGGCCAGAGACTCTATCTGGAAAGCTGGAGCTCGGTCGGTGGGGTCCCAGGCCGAAAGAGCAGCTGAGTCCCACAGGCTGGGACCCTTCCCTCGCCTTGTGAACCGTCGGCTGGGACGTCCCTGGGGAAGTTTTACCAGTTTCGCTTTGGCTGAACCCGGGAGGGAGGGGCAGGCGCTCTCCCGACTCCCGATTCCGGACTCCCTGGTTTCGGGACCTTATCTTTTCTCTTGGTCGCGCCCTTGTCCCCGGAGCCGCTGCGGGGAGGGGGGGGGACGCGCGGAGCCGCCGCCCTAATCCCCCGCCTCTCCCTCCGCTCTACCCACCAGCCCCCTCCCGTGCCCCTCAACCCCCTGGAGGGAGGGCGCAGCTCTCAGAGGAGGGAGGGGCTGGGAGGAAAGAGGTGAAGGAGGTTTTGGCCCCGCCCCTTGCAGGTGACCGGGCTGTTTATTCTCTACTAGAAACTCTGGATGTTGGAGTTTCCCAAGGGTTTGCCCAGAAAGTGTAGGCGGGCCCGGGAGGGTGGGGAGAGATGTCTTGGGGGAGCCCTTGGTTACCCTTCTGACCTTATTTTTCCCAGCATGTCTCTGAGTTGTCTCCCAGCCTTTCCTTAGAGCTGGGTACTGTCTCCCCTTCGGTGTCAGAGGTAGGGAGATGAGGTCAGACCTGCTGCTCTGGGGAAATGCTCAAACCCGCCTGACCTTGAGCCAGGCTTTGACGTGATCCATGATCTCCTGGAGGATTCTAGATCTCCCTGGGAGGCACATCCTATTCCTGTTCCCATTTTGCAGATGGGGACACAGAGGTTTCAAAAGGGCCAGCCTCTTTCCCAGGGTCCCCAGCCTGTCCCCTGGAAGCCGGACTGCAGACTTCAGAGCCTTTCTTGGCTCTGCTCCACCGGGGGCCTCTGAGCCTCCATTTCCTCCTTTGTAAAACTGAGATCCTAACCCCTTCCCTGCAGGGCCATTAGGAGGATTCAGAACTCTTGCTGATCCCATGCGAAAGCTCTTAGCACCTGGGGAGGAGGGCCTTCCCCTTTCCTGACCCCTCATCCCTGTGCCTACACTCCCTGCTTTTCTCTGCCTCCCTCCCTCTCTCCCTGCCCCCCCCCCCCATTTCTCACCTCTCTCTGGTCCCCTGGCTGTCTCATGTCCCACAGAGCTCTCTCCCTTTCCTTTCCACCCATCTCTCTTTACCTGTCTCTGGCTCCTCAGCCTTCCCCCTCCGTGGCCTCCTCGGACTGAGGGTGCACCACCTGGGCCTCCAGCTGGGTCCTCCCCAGCTTTCACTGTTCGTCCTCATCAGCCAGGCAGCCCCACGGTAGTGGAGGGGATGGGAGGAGAGGGGATGGCGGGCCTGCTGTCTCTTCTTGTTAGGAAAGGGGGACGGGGGAGCGAGGGGGGGGGGGGTCTGCCCACGGGCAGGAGCGGGAGGGGGGGGGGGGGCAGAAGAAGAGGGGAGGGCCACTCACAGAGAGGGCAGAGATACAGGGATGGGGAGAGAAGCCCATGGAGTGTGCATCTGAAACAAATTTAGGCTTGGGATCAGAGACAAACACTAGAATGGAACGGAGAGATGGGAGAGAATGAATTACAGCCCACAGGGGTGGGACAGCAAGCTACTGAGAGGGGACAGAGAAGGGCGGGGGGGGGGGGGGGGGGGGGTGGACAGAGACAGCAGAATAAAGGCAAGAACTGCCTAAGGAGAGAGACACAGGTTTGGTGACAGGCTGGGAGCCCAAAAGCCTCCAGCCATCAGTGATGTTGATGTCATGACCCAGGGAGGTCAGGGCACAGGAGAGCCTCAAGGCCAGGCACATGTGGGGGCCCCAGGGAATGGTGGACATGGGAGGGACAGGGAGTTAGGCATGCCAGCCAGCTCCTCCGCCCCACCAGGGACGCTGTTACATTTTTAATGTCCCAGTGAGGCTGAGAAATGGAGCAGGAGGGGGAGGAGAAGAGAGACCCACGAGATGGCCCAGGCACACAAAAGTATTATCAGAGATGTAGGGAGATGGGCAGAGATGGGGAGATCTAGCAGGCAGGGAGGTCCCAGGACCAGAGACCCTGAGAGATGTACTCTCAGAAATCCTGAGAGATTAGAGACCCCAGGAGTCAATGCAAGGACCCAGTTTCCAGAGGCAGGAGACCCAGACCCAGGGAGACTGGGCTCTCAGATGTCAGACATAGAGAAAGGAGAATACGAGAACAGCTAGGGATGTGGGCCATCTTCTTTGGCTAGTGAAAATGTTCCGAGATGGGCTCCGGTTTGGGGGAGTCCCCAATCTGTAAATATAAAATATACCGAATACGTAGCATATGAATATAGTGTCCCAGTAGACCGACGGTGCTGAACGGTGTGGTTCGAATTGGATTGGATGGTATGGACGTTACGTTTCAGTACAACTGTCAGAGAGAACATGAGAGACGTGGAAGGAAAACAGAGGCTCTGAGAGAGACGGAGGTAGAGGCCAGAGACCCTACTTAGGAGTTGGAGGCACGTAGGCACTCACTCAGGGCTCTGGGACACGAGAGATCAAAGGGACAGGACCTGTAAGAGGGAGGCCAGAGTCGCGTTGCCAGAAACATTTTGGGGGCACATGTAGACTGGGTATATGAGCACTTCTTTCTGTCCAGGGGGCTCAGCCAGGAAGAGCGATCCTAGAGACTCACCCCAGAAATACCAGACCCCATAGGCGAGGGCTTCAGGGTGGTCGAGCCCCTGCAGGAAGGCAGGGAGATTTCAGCCTGGGGAAGGGAGTGATAACCACCATCTGAGAGATGACCAAGGGAGATGGGGAGGCAGGTGCAGAAGTCCTGGGCACAGCCAAAAAGCCTGTGTCCTGGCGGCAGCTGCTGCTGCTCACCGCCCCCCCAAACCCAGACCGGCTCCCGGATGTCCGCTGTGGGGGTGGGCACTGTGATTAATGCAATTAATTAATTAGCAAGGTGGCTGAGGCAGCAGCTGAGGCCAGTGCTCCAAGCACGCTGGCCTTCAAGGGCCTGCTGAGTCCGGCCGCGCCCTGCAGGGCAGGTCCCAGTGTTTATGGGTCAGAGGGGGTGAGCCAAGCCCTGGGGAGCCAGCCAGGCAGGAGCCCAGTAGTCAGGGCCTCTGGCCCACTCCTCCTCTAGGGTGCTGTAAGCCCTATGCATACGCCTTTCTGCCTTGATCTATCCTTCCCCAGATCTCAGGATTTCAGGCTCTGTGTCTCTGTCCATCACAGTTTCCTCCTGGGCTCGTACTGTCCCCAGGCAGCCCCTGCTCTGCTACCCGTAAACCCGAAGGCCTAGCCACAGGGAGAGGAAGTGTGTCCAGGGACCCCGCTGACTCCACGTTGAAACTGTCACTAGTCTGGCTTGCTGATGAAGGAGGTTTAGTGAGGTCTTGTGTTCCCTGGGCCATGCTCTCCCCCACTGTGGTGCTGGCCACATCCCAGCCAAGGTCAGGGCTCTGGCACCGCCCAGCAGCACACTGGACACTGAGACTCTAATTCTAGGCCAGCTACCAGCCCCCTGCACCCCCCCACCCCCGTACCCCATCCCCCCAACGCACTGGCTTCAATTCCCATGCCTACATTGGCCCACCCCTGTGCCCCTAAGTCCCGCAGCCCCTCGGCCTCAGGTCCCAGCCTTTTCCACTTTCTAAACTTGCCTCTGGTCTGGCTGAGCCTTCTTCCTCACAGCCCCAACCCCCCAACATCCCTGCCCCATCCCATTCTGAGGGCTCTTTCAGAGGCACATACCTAACCCTGCACCCTCCCCCCCCACCCCACGTGTAACTCTCTGGGGCACCCAAAGCCCTAACTTAGCCTCAGCCTGTGCAGTTGGGTACACCACTGTTCCTCTGCCTTTGTCTCATTCATTCATTCATTCATTCATTCATTCATCATATTTATGGAGCCCCTATAGTGTGCAAGGCACCATTCTAGGCTCCAGAGCCACAGGAGTGAACGAAGATCCCAGTCCCCGGGCCCTGATGTTCCATGGCAAAGACACATCAGGTGCCTTGAGGAAAAGGAAGCGGGGTCTGGGGTGGGGGTGGGGGGTTGTTATTATCATTAGCGCGAAGGGGGGGTTACTTGGCCCAGCAAAGACCTGAAGGAAATGAGAGAGGGAGTGGGGAGAGCCCAGGGGGTGGGAGACAGGACCAGAAGGAGGATTCTGGGAAACCCGGGCCGCTATAAAGGCGTTAGTTTCTTTCCCGAGTGAGGGGAGCACACGGGGAGCCCCCCAATGATACAGCTCTTCAGGCCAGAGGATTTTAGAACCTATTTGTTCAGCCAACAGGGATAGTCCCCTTGGAGCCAGGCCCCGTTGTAAACACTGAGGGCTTAGCTTGTGAGCCTAACAGGACAAAGAATCCCTCCCCTAGTGACTTTTCCAGGAAGTCATGAAAGTCCAGGCTGGAAGACAGAGGAAATGCTGAGCGGGGGGCCGGGTGGGGGGGAGCCTTCTGGGGCAGAAAGTTGGGGCCCAAAGACCTGCCTCAGGAGCCTGCCCTATGAGAAGTTAAGGGGCGGGTTGGTTTGTTTGTTTTAAGATTTTATTTATTTATTTGAGTGAGAGAGAGTGAGCACAAGCGGACTCTCTGCTGAGGTGGAAGCCAGATGCAGGGCTCCATCCCAGGACCCCGAGATCGTGACCTGAGCCCAAGGCAGATGCTTAACTGACTGAACCACCCAGGCGCCCCAAAGAGTGGGTTTTTTAAATGCTCTGAAGCGGGCAGTGCTGAGACAAGACCCTAGATCCAGGAGGGCCACCTCCCTCAGAAGACACAGGCATTCCGCAATCACACGGCCTCCCTTAGAATGGGAAATCTGGGTCCCCGAAGGGACACAGGGGCCTAAAGGTGGGGGTGGGGCTCTGTGGGCCTGAGCTCAGGTTCCCTGGAAAAGGAATCAGGTCTCCTTCAGGAAGCCCTCCCGGCCTGCCTTGGCTGGGTCAGGCCTCGGCTCTGGGTTCTTAACCCCACTCCTGCCACCTTCAGTCTGTGGCATCCTTGACGCTGATGCCCACTGGTGCAACATTTGCCTCCCTGTCACATGGTCAGCTCTTGGAGAGCAAGCACCTGACTTGTCCTGCAGCACCACACCCAGCACAGAGCCAAACATTAGTTTGGTGGTATATATATGTATTTTTTATTTTTTATTTATTTTTTTTAAAGATTTTATTTAATTATTTGACAGAGAGAGATCACAAGCAGGCAGAGAGGCAGACAGAGAGAGATGAAGGGAAGCAGGCCCCCTGCTGAGCAGAGAGCCCCATGCGGGACTTGATCCCAGGACCCCGGGATCATGACCTGAGCCGAAGGCAGTGGCTTAACCCACTGAGCCACCCAGGCGCCCCTATATATGTATTTTTTAAAGATTTATTCGAGAGAGAGAGTGTGTGCATGCGTGCATGCACAGGGGAGGGGGCAGAGCGAAAGAATCTCAGGCAGACTCCTTGCTGAGCGGTGAGCCCAACATGGGGCTCGAGCTCATGACTCTGAGATCATGACCTGAGCCCAAGGCAGACACTTGACTGACTGAGCCCCCAGGCACTCCTGTTAGGTAGTGTTCATTGAGCACCTACTATATGCGAGACCCTGGTGTGGGCTCTGGGGGTACAGTGGGGAACAACAGACATCCCGTCTTTGGGGGGACCAACCCTCTGGCACCCAGGACCTCTTTGCTGAGTTGCTCTTTTTTGCATGGACCCCCTCAAGGAGTCAACCTGCTGCCCCGCTCCCGGTCTCCATCTCAACCTCTAGAGCTTCTCTTGAGCCCTTGTCAGGACTTTTTGCTGGCTAGCCAGGTTTCCAACCAGCTCCGCCTGCCCTTCAGGTTCCCTTGGTTTAAGCCTAGTCATTCTCCTGCTGAGGAACCCTCCATGGCTCCCACTTGCCTCAAAGGAGAAAACCTAACTCACTGGCCCCACCCTACTTGGCTCCCTCCAGAGCTCACGAGGTCGGATGGTTTCTCCTGACAGAGTGCCTGACCGTCCTTACCCAGCTAGAAGGAAGCAGAGCCTTTGGGGACCTTTGTCCCACACTCAGTGCCTTTGGAGGCCAGGTGGGTGAAGGGCACCGGCCCCTGAAGGAAGAGGCAGCCTTTCCTCCGTTCCACCCCACTGGGGACCCACAGGAGCCCCACATCTTGATTAATCACCAGGCCCTTCGGTGGGTTAGTAGATTACTGAGTGCTAGTTCATGTGTGAGACAGTGCTGTGTGGGCCAAAAGAAAATACAAGCGAAGCTGGATTTGGCCTGTGGCGGGCGGCTAACGGCCTGTTTGACTCACCGGCCCCAGGCCCTGCAGAGCCCTAATGGGAGCAATTCGTTCCATGGAACTCTCACAGGGGACCCTGGAGGGTGCTGTGAACATCCCCATTTTACAGATGGAGGAACTGAGGCTCAAAAATATGGACACCCACCTGGAAAGGGACCGAGTCAGCAGGAAACCCGTGACAACCAGTAGTGTGGCCTGTCCAAAGGGGAGAAAGCCCCGTTTCCAAAATATTAACTCTTGGGCTGTTTGGGGACATGCGTGGGAATTCTGTGAGATGGTATATCTATTACGCAGTGTTCTTGACCGATGGCTTTTTTCCAGAAGTTTCTGGGACTGCCCCCGCTGGTGGAACTCCCTTCTGCTAGGGACCCTATCTTTAGGGTCTCCTGTTAATGTTTCCTGGGTTCCCATGTGGGGCTGGTGGCCGCACACACTCCCCACGCCCCATCTCCATCAAAGACAGCTGCGCAGCTGTTGCCCCCCTTACGGCAGGGCACATGCCCTTGACCCGCCTCGAGACTGAATGTCAAGTGCCACTTGTAATTATACCTACCTGGCCCGCCTTTATTCAACAAACACTGATCTCCTGTTTCCTGTGGCTCCTGAGCTAAGTGCTCCACAAATATTCTTTAATCTTTGTAACAACCCCTGGGAGGTGGGCCCCGTGATTATCCTCATTTTACAGCTGAGGAAACCAAGGCACAGAGAGGTCAAATGACTTGCCCAAAGTCGCATAGGCAGGGCATAGCGGAGTCAGGATTCGAACCCAGGCAGTGTGCTCTCAGTCCCTGTGCCCTCCCACCTGGCATAACAGACCCACAGTCCTCTTCATCCTGGTTTCTATTACAAGTGAGAAAATAGGGCGCCTGGGTGGCTCAGTGGGTTAAGCCTCTGCCTTCGGCTCAGGTCATGATCTCAGGGTCCTGGGATTGAGCCCCACGGGCTCCACTCTCAGCAGGGATCTGCTTGAGATTCTCTGCCTCTCTCTCCCTCTGCCCTTCCCCTACTCTCGCGTGCTCTCCCTCTTTTTCTTTCATAAATAAACAAAACCTTTTTAGAAAGAACAAGATAAGTGAAAAAAGAAAATACACGTTCACACAAAAACATGTATGCACATGTTCATAACAGCTTTGTTCATAATCGACAAAAAGTGGGAACAACCCCAGCGTCTGTCCACTGATGCGTGGATAAAGGGAACATGGTACATCCAGACAATGGAATATTATTCAGCTCTAAAAAAGAGAACAAAGGCCTGGTATTGGTACTGATAATGGGCACTGGGTTTCTTTGGGGAAGAGTAATTGTGGCCTAAAATTGATTATAGCAACAGACACTATATACAAGGACTCTTGTGAATATACAAAAAGTCATTGAGGAGCGCCTGTGTGGCTCAGTGGGTTAAAGCCTCTGCCTTCAGCTCTGGTCATGATCTTAGGGTCCTGGAATCGGGCTCTCTGCTCAGCGGGGAGCCTGCTTCCCCTTCTCTCTCTGCCTGCCTCTCTGCCTACTTGTGATCCCTCTCTGTCAAAATAAAATGTTTTTTAAAAGTGATTGAATTGGACACTTTCAGTGGGTGAGTGGGAATGATATCTCAAGAAAGCCCTCCAAAAAAAAAAAAAAAAAAAGATGGGGGCAGTTTGGGTGGCCTAGTCGGTTAAGCATCTGTCTCCCTTTGGCTCAGGTTTTGATCCCAGGGTCCTGAGATCAAGCCCCACATCAGGCTCCCTGCTCAGCTGGGAGTCTGCTTCTCCATCTCCCTCTGTTCTGACCCCTCCTTGTGCTCTCTCTCTCTCTCCCCCAAATAAATAAATAAAATCTTAAAAGAAAAAAAAAAGCTCAGGGTGCCTGGGTGGCTCAGTGGGTTAAGCTGCTGCCTTTGGCTCAGGTCATGATCTCAGGGTCCTGGGATCGAGTCCCGCATCGGGCTC
>NC_081573.1:8543338-8594488 GCF_022355385.1 Mustela nigripes | reverse complement strand
TCTGTCAAATAAATAAATAAATAAAATCTTTAAAAAAAAATAAAATAAAATAAAAATAAATAAATAAATAAATAAAATCTCTTAAAAAAAAAAAGCTCAGAGAGCTGTAGTTTTTCTAGAAAGGTGAGAGAAAGTGTAATTCTGTGCAGAAAAAAGTCAAGGCTGCCCTCACACTTTAAATATTTAAAAACTTATTTTGTGACATGCTTATTTTTTTTTTTTAAAGATTTTACTTATTCATGAGAGACAGAGAAAGGCAGAGGGAGAGGGAGAAGCAGGTTCCCCACGGAGCAGGGAGCCCAATGAGGGACTCGATCCCAGGACCCCGGGATCATGACCTGAGCTGAAGGTGGACACCTAACCCAACTGAGGCCCCCAGGCATCTGGCTTATTTATTTTTTTGTTGACTGATTTTGAGGGGGATTCTTTTTTTTCTCCAAACATTTTACAAGATTTTTTTTTTCGTTTGACAGATCACAAGTAGGCAGAGAGGCAGGCGGGGGGCAGGGGGGGCAGGAAGCAGGCTCCCCACTGAGCAGACAGCCCGATGTGGGGGCTTGACCCCATGACCCTGAGACCATGACATGAGCTGAAGGCAGAGACTCAACCCACTGAGCCACCCAGGCACCCCACTTTTTTTTTTCCATCCAAACACTTTATAGTAGGAATTTGCAAACATACACGCAGGTATAAGTGGGAAGAAGAGCTCAGGAGCCTGCCTCCCCCTCTCCCGCCAGACTCCACAGCAGATTACATTTTGCCACATTGTCTTCATGGCTCTCTCTGTAGCTGGTTTTGGTTTTGCTGACCCATTTGAGGGTATGTTGTGGACATGATGGTGGAGCCACAGGAATGCTACCTGCCTAAGGTTGAACCACCATGCTTAAGAATATTAGTGAACAGGGGCACCTAGGTGGCTCAGTTGTTAAGCGTCTGCCTTTAGCTTGGGTCATGATCCCACAGTCCTGGGATCAAGCCCTGCATCAGGCTCCCTGCTCAGTAGGGAGTCTGCTTCTCCCTCTCGCACTCCCCCTGCTTGTATTCCCTCTCTTGCTATCTCTCTCTCTCTCTGTCAAATAAATAGAATCTTGGGGAAAAAAAAAAAAGAAGAAGAAGAAGAATATCAGCAAACATTCCAAAGCAGCCCATAATTTAGTCCAGATTCCCATATCCCTAGTTTTCCTCAAAATATATTTCCTGGGGGCGCCTGGGTGGCTCGGTGGGTTAAAGCCCCTGCCTTCAGCTCAGGTCATGATCCCAGGGTCCTGGGATCGAGCCCAGCATAGGGCTGTCTGCTCAGCAGGGAGCCTGCTCCCCCTGCTCCCCCCTGCCTGCCTCTCTGCCTACTTGGGATCCCTATCAAATAAATAAATAAAATCTTTAAAATAAAATATGTTTCCTGGATGGCCCTTTTGGAATGGGGACCCAACAAAGGCTCCTACATGGCATGTGGGGTCTGCATTTCCCAGGGGAGTCCCTCCATGATGGCCCCGAGTAGCCTGGAGGTGTCTGGGTCCTTCCCCCTGCCACCAGTCTCTTTCTCTTTTCTCTCCAGGAGCCCAGGATGTCCAAGTTCGAGTGCCACCCGAGGTGCGGGGCTACCTGGGCGGCACCGTGCAGCTGCCGTGCCACCTGCTGCCTCCGGCACCGGAAGTCCGAGTGTCACAGGTGACCTGGCTGCATGTAGACGCGGCCGGGGTCAGTAAGAGTGTGGCCGCCTTCCACCCCTCCTACGGCCCCAGCTTCCGCAGCTCAAAACCTGGTGAAGAGCGGCTGTCCTTTGTCACTGCTGGGCAGAGTGCAGGGACCAGGCAGGGCACCGAGATGGATCTGCGGGACGCCACGCTGGCCCTCCGGGGACTGACAGTGGACGACGAGGGCAACTACACCTGCGAGTTTGCCACCTTCCCCAGTGGCACCAGTCGCGGGGTGACCTGGCTCAAAGCCATAGGTGAGCAGTGCGGGGAGTCAGGGAACAGGAGATCCCCCCCATCGCGGATCCCTTTCTCTCTGGGCTTCAGCTGTGATATTGACTTTCCCTGTGGTCTTCGCTCAGTTAGCAAATATCTGTTAAGCACCTACTGCATGTCAGACTCTATCTTGCAAGTTGAGGACACAGCAGTTCCCAAGGCTTTCAAAAGTATAGACTGAGCACCTTCTAGGTGCCAAGCAGTATTCTAGGTTCTGGGCATGAAGCAGTGAATAAGGCAGAGCTCCCAGCCCTGCTGGGGCTTCTATTTCAATAAGGGGGTGCCAGAGAGTAAATAACATCATAAGAAAAATAGGAGTGGGTCAGGTGGATGTAGGCGCATTGGAAGCTGGGGGGCGTGGGGCAGGGGGCAGGCTACAGTGTTGGCTAGGGAGGCCTGGTGAAATCTGAACAAAAACTAGAAAGAGATGAGGGAGCCCTGTAGGGTTAAGTAAGGGAAGAGAATTCTAGGCAGAGGGCATGGCAAGTGCCAAGGCCCTGTGGCAGGGTGCATTTGAGGAAGAGCAAGGAAGTCAATGTGGCCAGAGGCTTGTGAATAAAGGCAGAGTAGGAGGGGAAAAGATCAAGAAGATGATGAGGGCCACAGATCACAGGCAGCCTCAAGGACCACATGAAAACTTTGGCTTTTGCCCTGAGAGAACTGGAGCTGTGGGAAGTTCTGAGCAGGGGACAGATGTGATCTGGGTTTGGTTTTCACAGACTCCTTCTGGCTGCACACTGGGGAGACGGGTGGAAGCTGGGGAACCAGAGGGCAGGAGGTAATGGCAACTAGATCAAGGTGGAGGCCGTTGGGTAGCAAGAAGATGTCGGGGCTTTGGAAATACATTAGAGGTAATGCCAGGGAATAATCAAATTAGCAAACAAAGGGAATGGAGTCCCTCATCGGGCTCTCTGCTCAGCGGGGAGCCTGCTTCCCCCTCCCTCTCTGCCTGCTGCTCTGCCTACTAGTGATCTCTCTCTCTGTCAAATAAATAAATAAGATATTTAAAAAAGAGAAAGAGAACACAGGCAGGGGACGTGGGAGAGGGAGAAGCAGGCTCCCTGCTGAGCAGAGAGCCTGATGATGCAGACCTCCATCCCAGGACCTGGGGTCATGACCTGAGTCCAAGGCAGACGCTTTATGACTGAGCCATCCAAGCGCCTCAAAGGCTTCCCTTTTTAATGGAGCCTGAAACCCCAATTGTTTTGCATAATTCAAAGCACAGATCTCCACCACTGGCAAAGGGCTCTCCCTGTGTCATCATGTGTTCTTCTTCTTTTTTTTAAAGAGAATCTTTTTTTTTTTTTTTAAGATTTTATTTATTTATTTGACAGGCAGAAATCACAAGTAGGCAGAGAAGCAGGCAGAGAGAGGAGGAAGCAGGCTCCCTGCTGAGCAGAGAGCCTGATGCGGGGCTCGATCCCAGGACCCTAAGATCATGACCTGAGCCGAAGGCAGAGGCTTTAACCCACTGAGCCACCCAGCTGCCCCATCATCATGCGTTCTGTTCAAGGGTTGTGTAGAGAGCACCTGCCTCTCACTAGCTAGCAGGAACATGGAACAGAACAGCCAAAGCTCTGCTTTCCCAGAGCAGCAGGTGACGTGAGAGCCCCTAAAAGGGAGAGTCAGATGTCAGGGAAGTTCCCTTGAGGAAGTGAAGCCTGGATCTGGAGGAGGAGGAAGAGCAAGCCAAGAAGAAGGGAGGCCCAGACCCTACCAGGCACATGGTCGCCAACACCTTGCAGTGGGTGCTGCAAGGACCGAGGGAGGCGTGGGTCACATGCCCGGAGTGGTCGGAGGACAGGTGGCTGGGCAACCAGGGAGCATGTGGGGAAGCCCAGCGGAGGCTCTGGCAATCAGGGGAGAAAAGGAGGGAAGGAGGAGAGGGCTGTACTACATCGATGAACTCTGGAGAAACCCAGTGAGATCCACAAGGCACCTGGGGCCATGATGCAGAAACTCGGGACAGTCCAGTTCTACCTGTGGGTTATTTCTCACAGACGCTTTATTGTTTTCCTCCCAGTATCTTTCCATGGTTTCCAGGAAGATGGGTGAAAAGGGCAAAAAATGTCCAGCTTTGGGAAACTCCACAACCTTTATCCCACTTCCGGCACCCCCATCTTCTGGCAATTACAGGGAAGAAGTAGGAGGTCTTTTGAGCTGGACCTTTGAACTGCATTATTCTGCTTTGGCTTTTTTTGAAGAAAAAAAAAAAGAAAATCTCAAGCTCTTGGACGCTGTCTCTGCTTTTCTGGCAGAGGAGGACAGACAGAATAATGTCACAGCACACACAGCATAGGGAGCGTCAGTCACCATCCCAAGGGTTTTACCTATCTGTTTAATCTACCCAACAACCCTCTGGGGTGGGCATTTTAGTTCTCCCCACTTTACAGAGGAGGAAACTGAGGTACAGGGCTGGGAAATGGTTTGCCCAAGGCCAATGCACCTGCTAAGCAGAAGAAGTGGGATTTGAGCCCCCAGTGCTTGGGGCTTCCCGGCTCAGCCCCATTGCAGAGGTGTCCATGGAAGGACCACAGGTGAGGAGTGACGTACCCCCTCTGTTGCTCTCCCCAGCACAGCCCCAGAACCACGCCGAAACGCAGGAGGTCACGCTCAGCCTGGATCCTGTACCCGTGGCCCGCTGTGTCTCTGAGGGTGGCCGCCCACCCGCTCGAATCTCCTGGTTCTCACCCCTGGATGGGGAGACCAAAGAGACCCAGATGTCGGGGCCCGTGCCCGGCACAGTCACTGTCACCAGCCGGTTCACCTTGGTGCCCTTGAGCCGAGCAGACGGTGTCAAGGTCACCTGCAAAGTAGAGCATGAGAGCTTCGAGGAGCCGATCCTGCTGCCTGTGACCCTCTCCGTGCGCTGTGAGTGTGTTGGGGTGTGATCGCATCTCCAGTATTGTCTACGCTGGCTTCCCTGGGGTACTGTCTACACCCTCCCTGAGTGTTGTCTGCATCAGCCTCCCAGTCGGCACCGCCTTCCTGCCTCTTGTCTATACTGCCCCCCCCCCCCCCCCGTGTCCCCTCATTGCCTCCGCTGGCTTCGTGAGGCGCTCTCCTTCCCACCACGATCAGTGGGTGAGCTAGAATGGGTTCGCAAGAGCCAGTTTTATGCATTTCGTCCCAATTCCACATCCAGGGAAGTTGTAGGGACAGCTTGAAATTGACCACTGGGGAGTATTTATACCGAGGAAATTGGCAAACTGCAAAAACGGCCCACACCCACACCCCCCAGTGTTACCCCACAGCGCAGCCAGAGAGTAACTCAGCCGGCTCTTCTCCACCTCGGCCAAACACACCCCAGCCCCCAGCTCAGCACTCTGCACGCTAGCTCCCCAAACACTGCCTTTGGTTAAACCACTTCCTTCATCTGCTCCGGGTGTGGCAGGAATAACAGGCACTGCCATCGTGGAACAGTAACTCCCTCCCGACCCAGGTGGCATCCCTGGACGGAGACATAGCCTGAACTGATTTGTCCTACTTGGGACATAGGTCTGCCTCCTGTTAACCCAGTTCATTTCTTCAGGATTTCCATCTCTCTGCTGACCTCTCCCCTCTTCTGGGACTCTCCCTGTCCCTGAGCTAGTTCCCCTATTTCCTCCAGATCCCCCTGAGGTCTCCATCTCCGGCTACGACGACAACTGGTACCTAGGCCGCAGCGAGGCCACCCTGAGCTGTGACGTCCGCAGCAAACCGGAGCCCACAGGCTATGACTGGAGCACGTGAGTCCTGGGTGGACCTGGGCCCCTGAGTCCCGGGTCTGAGGGAGTCAGGTCCTGAGTCTGAGGAGGGGCTGGGATCTGGACCCCTAACTCTGAGGGAGGAGGGGCTGGGGGTCTGGACTCCTGGGTCTGAGAGAAGAGGCTGCTGGGGGTCTGGACCCGTGGATCTGAGGGAAGCGCATCAGGGACCTGAGCCCGTGAGTCCTCCAGAAGGAGAGCAGTGGCCATGTAGGGTCCTGAGCATTAGCAGTTATGTCCCTGGAGCTTGGATCTTAAAGGCTGTGTGATCAGGGACCAGGCCGGGCTCCTCTGATGTCCCCCTCCGGTGACCCCTGCACCTTCCAGGACAGCAGGCGTCTTCCCAGCCTCAGCAGTAGCCCAGGGCCCCCAGCTGATCATCCACTCAGTGGACAGACTGGTCAACACCACATTCATCTGCACAGTCACCAACGCCGTGGGCACGGGTCGTGCTGAACAGGTGGTCCTCGTGCGAGGTGAGCAGGTCTTGGAGGTTGTCCGCTCCCCAAGTGTTTCTCCTTTGGGGTTCCGGGGCCGCGTTGAGGGAGGCTGTGCCGCCGGCCTGGGGAAAGATTCAGACCCGCCTTGCCAATGAGAAAGGAGGTCCATGTGGCTTTTCTGTCTTGTCCCCACCTGGGATCTGGATCGGGACGATAGGATAGGCACTGGAGGAAGAATCAGGAGGATGAGGCCTCTGCTGGGGGCTTTCTAGAAACTAGAGACCTAGAAAGAGATTCTAGGAGGAGACTCAGGGACATCGCCCTGGGCTCCAGTTGGAGAGACACATGTCACACAGCTAGACAGACACGAATAGACACATTTGAATACTGATTTCTTACCATGAGTGCTAGTCAAGTCACATCAGGAAATCAGTTTTCACATGTGTTGGAGGATTTGTGTTTCTAGAGGGGGTGTTTTGGAAATGGCGGCTGATGTGTCTATGGGTCGAAAGTTCTCAACAGTCTCCCTGATAATGACCTCAAACTCGGATGGGCCCCAAGACAGGAGAGGAAAAGAACAAGGCCAACAAGGCCTGAGGCACTGGCTGATGGAAATGGGGTAGGAATCACAACTGTAGACTGGGAGGGAGGCCGTGTGCCCTGAGACACAGACACGGGGACCCCCGAGCTGGGAACAGAGGCCCTTTCATGTCTCAGTAGGCAGGACCCACATCTCCAGAGACATACTCTGCTCTGAGATGGCCTTGGAATCAAAACAGAAACTCAGCTAAAACAACCCACACCCTCAGACCCACCGTCACCAAGACCCACAGCCCACATGAGCAGAGGCATACACCAGACAAAGCCAGGTGACCCCAGCCCAGAGCCCCCCAGGATACCACGTTTACCATTCTTAGAAACCCCCTCCCGGCACACCCGTTCATGCAGCACACCTGTGCAAACACACAACACAGGGAATAGTGCCTTGGTGGGCTGGGGGGCGGGGGCTGTGCTCAGAAACATGACCAAAGACAGACACACAGAAACGTGAGGACACATAAGTGTGAGTACCCCCACACACCTGGAGACAGGCGCCATGGCCAGACACAGAAACAGATCCCTTTCCTGAGACATAATCTTATACCACACACACGTGCACACATGCACACACACTCCTAGAAACAAATGGAAACAGATCCCTCTCAGGAATTCTGACACGCCCCATAGATACACGGCACCCCCGTTCAGACCCACTGTCCCCGGAAGTTATACTGTCCCAGACACTATCACGCAGACATGCCCACCGTGGGGAGAAACCCCAACAGTTTCACACGCAGAAACCGTACCTCACACACAGATCCTGACAAAGAACCTCAGAGACGTTCCCCAAGGCGCACGCCCTCAGAAACTCCCCAGAAACCCTGCTGCATTCAACAGATCGTCATCTCACAAATATTTGTTGAGGGTTCCTCTTTGCCAGCATCCCCCTTGATGTTGGGGAGACAGTGGTGAACTGGATTCAGCCCCGCCCTGGAAGACACACCCCAGGGAGGGCCGGCTCCATCCACCCTGCCACGCCCCACTGGAAAGCCCGCCCCTGAACCTCGACCGCAGATCCACACCCAAGAACCTGGTCTCCCCAGGCACAGTCATCAGGACACCCCTGTAAGGGGCAGAGCCTTGAACACACAGATGCAGTCATACTTGAGGGTCACCAGAGGAATACACACACACAAACACGTGGACACCCCCCACAGCCCCTTGAAACACACAGAAATCCCAGGGACGTCCCCCGCCAGAAACCACCCCCTCCAAGAGAACACACCAGCCTCAAAGTTAAGCCCTTCAAACACACCCCTCAGAGAGACTCAGCCCTATGGGAAGACACCCCGGCTCTTCAGGGACCCCGACGCAGGACGTGATCCCAGGACCCCGGGATCGTGACCCAAGCGGAGGGCAGATGCCCCACCAACTGAGCCCCCCAGACCCCCCTCACTCTCAGCCCTTGAGTCGCATCTAGAGGGTCTCGGTCACCTTGCACTCCCGTACACGGCCAGACCCAGACGTGCAGTCCCAGGCACGGGGTTCAGGGTTCGTGTAAGCACAACCGTAGGCACACAGGCTGTGCCACAGGCAAGACGGTGCCTTGGGGAGACAGGAGAACTTTTGACCCACAGGCTCATGAACACACCCACCCGCTCCAAAATACCACCTGCAGAAACCCAGATAAACATTCCATCCTGCGCCGAAACAGGTTCCCAGACGTCACTGATGGGCGTTCTCAGTAAGGAAACTGTTGCACGCCTCTAACCGGTGTACCGGTATAGACAGATATGACAGACAAAAAAAAAGAAAAAGTTTCACAAGATAGTACTTATTCTTCCTACTTGGGAGATACTTTTTCTAGTCTGCTTTTTTTTTTTTAACTGCTCCTCTTGAATTGCTAAATGGATTTGACAGCCCTCCAGTGGGGCTTTATTTGAAAATGCCACTTTTTTTTTTTTTTTTTTTTTGACACAGAGGGAGAGAGAGAGATCACAAGTAGGCAGAGAGTCAGAAGCAGGCTCCTTGCTGAGCAGAGAGCCTGATGTGGGACTCTATCCCAGAACCTTGAGATCATGACCTGAGCCAAAGGCAGAGGCTTAACCCACTGAGCCACCCAGGTGTCCCTGAAAATGCCCCTCTTAAAAGAAACACCCGGAGAAACACGGGCCCTCTGGAGCCTGGGTCCCAGCCCCTCCTATGTGCAGGGTGTGGGTAAGAGGGGTTTAGGTATAAGTGGGTTCCCCGTCCCCTGATTTCTCCCCATCTGCAGCCCTGCATGCAGGGGTGGGGGAAGGGGCATGTGTAAAATGTGTAAAATGGTTCTAGGTTTAAACTGTATCAATGTCTATTCCTGGTGTGCGGCCTAGACCCCACCCCTTGTCCCCGCCCCACCTCCTGCACTCCTCGCAGTCCCTGGCTTCCTTCTCCACTTCCAGACCCTTCCCCTCCCAGCTGTGGGCCCACTGCCGGGAACACTAGCCCAGCTGGAGACAGTGGGCTTTATGAGCCCCCATGTTCCACAACTGGGGACATGGCCCAGCCAGGAGGCAGGCTACATGGCCTGGACCAGGTGCTCCCAGCCACTTCCAAGGGGTACAGGGTTTCTCAGGAGCACCCTCCCCCTTCTTTCCTCCTTCTCTCAAATCCACCGGGCTTTGGAATCTTGACAGTCTTGACCCCCAATCCAGCTTGGCTTTTTCCTGGCTCGATCCACCCAAGATTCCATGACCCTAACCTCAGAGCTTTTGCGAGGATTCCCCCCTGTCCAGGCCTGTCCAAAGCAGGTCGCAAACTCAGATGCCTCTGGGGTCCTGGCCAGTGACCCTCTGGCTGGGCGCAAAACCCTTGTTCCGAACCCCGCAGCCACCTTCACGCAGCTACTGCCCTTCGCCGGGCAGAGACAAGAACTTGCTGTGGCCGATCTGAGTTTGTTTTTCCCTAAAAGAAATCTGGATTTTTTTTGGCGGGGGGGTGGTGAAATCATCTACTTTCTGCAATGTTAGCAAGTTTAATTTTTGAAAAACCCTGTGCAGGTATCAGGAAACACATCTGGGAGCCACCAGTTGGCAACCCCCCTCACACGCCCATCCAAAGTGCCCAGTGTGTGTAGCCCAGAGTGGACAGGTTCTACCTTCTCTCCACCTCCCCCATCTTCTGCCCAGAGTCACCTCCCCGATTTTCCCGTCACTGCCCCTGTTGTGTCCTCTGCCCCCCAACCCCGCACCACAGATGTGTCCTCTTGACCTCGTGTCTCCCTTTTCTCTCTCTCTCCCCCCTCCTTCTCTCTCCTCAGACACACCCCGGGCCTCGCCCCGAGACGTGGGTCCAGTGGTGTGGGGGGCCGTGGGGGGGACACTGCTGGTGCTACTGCTTCTGGCTGGGGGGTCCTTGGCCTTCATCTTGCTGAGGGTGAGGAGGAGGAGGAAGAGCCCTGGAGGAGGAGGAGGAGGAGGAGGAGAGAGCAGTGGAGGAGGAGCCTACGATCCAAAAACTCAGGTGTTTGGGAATGGGGGCCCCGTCTTCTGGACGCCAGCCGCCCCTGGCCCCCTGAAGCCGGATGGCAAAGAGGAGGAGGACGAGGAGGAAGAGGAGGAGAAGGCAGAGGAAGGTCTCATGTTGCCTCCACCCAAGGCTCTCGAGGACGACATGGAGTCCCAGCTGGACGGCTCCCTCATTTCACGGCGGGCAATTTACGTGTGACCCTGAGACAGACAGAGACAGAGACAGAGACACAGCCAGCCACGCCAGCCAAAGGGTTCCAGACTGGTTGGACTCGTTTTTCTGGACGACACTGGAGCTCAGATGCCACCTCCCACTTCCCTGGGTTTGGGAGGGAGCTGGAATCACACACTGGACTTCTGTCTCCAGGGCTGCATGGGGAAGGGGAGGCCCCGGGGGAGCTCGGTCATGGGGACCTAGAGAGGAACCCCCCCCCAACACACACACACAGAACTTGTTTTTGGCTCTGACCCGCCCCAGCCCCATGGCACTCAGGAGTTAATAAACGCCTTGGAGGAAAACATCGGGGGTGTCTTGTAATACGTCAGACCCCCTCACTGGGGGGTGGGACAGGGACTACTAGGTCCCGGGGGTGGGAGCCTGATGGGGACTAGACTTCGGGGGCCAAGGGAGGGGAGGGGGGCTCTGACTACTTGGATTGTTCAAGGACTTACTGGATGCCTGAAACCCCCAAGGCCAATGCAACTCCGGAAGGGAGTTGCTGGCTTCTGGGCTCAGAGACTAGGAAAGTTGGACTTGAGGGGCTTCCCCCAGGACTGTGGCTGCCTTTCTGCCAAGGGCGGGGGTGGGGGGAATAGCCAAACTGGTGAGAGCCCAGAGCTCCCCAGAACAGACAGGGAACCTGGACTGGTTTGCCCTCGTGGGGTGGGGCCAGAGCTCAAACTTGACCTTCTTCGGTTGCTGAGGATCTCAGGAGGGAGGGAGGCCCCCTTTGTTCTCTGGGCCCTGAGGATATAGGGCGGGTGGAGGTATTAAGGAACCAGAAAAATCCCATCTTGATGACACTGAACTGTGGCCTTTCTCAGTCAGCCTTCTTCCTCTAGTCCTAGTCGCAACGGGTTTTCAATGATTCCAAGGGAGGGGCTGCAGCTCCTCCAACTAGAAAATCTCCCAAACCCATGCCTGGGAAAGGGGGGGCATTGGGGGGGCCAGTTTCGGTCCCAGTCACCTGTGCTGTCCCGAGCCCCACCACGGAGGATGCGCCCGGAATGCCCGCGCGGAGCCGCCAGGTGGGGCTTGGGGCGTCCATTTCCCACCAGTATTGATTTCCACTCACTCTGCCAGGGACACAGAGGTGACTTGGGCAGACATAGCTCCGCCCTCCCACTTCCCCCCTCCCCACCGGGTGTGCCGGCAATAAAAACAGGAATAACAGTACTTTCAGGATGGCACTGTGTGGACTGAGTGAGCAGCAGTTACCATCATCCCGCCACCTCTGAAGCTCTCCCGAGGCCGCCAGGCTGCAGAACAGGAAGTTGTGGAAACAGCGACCCAGACATTCTTCCTCTGGGCAACTGAGCCGTGGGGCTGACTGAGGGTGGAGCCTGTGGGTGGGGCTTGCGAACACGTGCAGTTTCCTCTGGTTGTTTATGGTCTTGTCCCCCACCTTGGGTCCCCCATGCCTCCTCCCCAAAATGGGAATTTGGACAGTCTGGCATGGGGTGGATCCTGGAGCGCCGGTCCCCTCCTCGCACATCTGGCAAACACCAGCCAGGTGCCAGACTGTGCCCCTTGGAGCTCGCAGTGGCCGTGGAAAATGACAAACAGGTGACATCGGGGACAGAGAAGGACTCCAACCGAAAGACCCAGGGGGGCATAGCTTCTCTCAGTTCCTTCTCCTGTTAGGTTGGCAGAACCACATCCCCTGCCCAGGGTGATGACTCCATTCCCTGTAATGAATTAAGGGTTCTGATCCCGATTCCAGAATACCCACCATTCTGCGCCTCTTAGCTCTGCTGGGTCACCTCCCTCCCTTCCCTCCTCTGCCAACCCCATCTTCTCTGGCTCTGTGGTCTTTTTGCTGCTCCTTCAAAGTAACACAAGGCTTCCTCAGGGCTTTTGCACTGGCTGTTTCCTCTGCCTGGAATGATCTCATTTCCTCCTGGCTCACCCCCTACTGTCCCTTCAGGCCTTTGCTCAAATGCTGCCTCATAGTAAGTCTCTCTCTGATGACCCTTGGGGTTCCCCGCTCTGTCACTTCCTTACCACCTTCCCCACTCTGTCTTTACCCTCGATCCCTTACTGCCACCTGGCGTGATAGCTGTTGTGTTCGTCTCTGCACCCTTGGTCTCTACCCAGCTAAAACAGATGTTCCGTGGGAACAGGGACTTGCAGATGTTTTATTTGACGCTGGCACGCAACAAATGCTCAGTAAGAACCAGGGAGAGGAGGTAGACAGGTGGGTGATGACTTAGAGAATAAGAAGCTCTGGCTTTCTCCTGGAGACCCCCTGACGCTGTCCCTCTTCTTGCAGAGACCCCCAACACAGCAGGCGCAGGGGCCACGGGTGGCATCATTGGGGGCATCATCGCTGCCATCATTGCTACCGCTGTGGTCGCCACAGGCATCCTCATCTGTCGGCAGCAGCGGAAAGAGCAGAGGCTACAGGGGGCAGAGGAGGAGGATGAGTGAGTGATGGGCCCCGAGAACTGGGCGGAGGAAGGGTCCCAGAATCTGGGAACCGAAGGGGTGGGGGGAGGGGAGTGACCCCAGATCACTGTGACTTAAGTGGGGTAGAGAGGAGAGTTTCTTTCTGTCTCCTGTAAAGTGTGGGTAATGACAGCTCTGCTCTGTGACATCACCAGAGCCCAGGCTTCTGCCACCTTGTTGTTCTAACTTCCCTTCCCTCGCATTCCAAAATGGCTCCCCATTCTTCTAGCACTGTCTATATACTTGACAACCAGATACAGCCCCCTGACCTTCCCCTATTCCTGCCTGGGGGAAAGACAAATAGAGGGCAGTGACCTGCCCTATAAGGGAACCCATCACTTTGCCTCACTCTCTGTCAGCCAGAACCTGTTCACATGGTATATCAGCTTCAGGGGAAGCTGGGAAATGTAGTCTTTACCCAGGGCGGCCATGTGGCCTGCTAAAATCTCAGTCTGAGTACGGAAGTGCCTGGATATTGGAAGAGAACTAACCACACTTCTCTGTGCAGAGCACTTGTTATGTGCCAGGCTTGGTAAAATGCATTTTACTTGTGGGACCTCGATGAGGCTTCACATCCATTCATTGATTCAGTGAGTATTAAGAAAGTAACCATTCAGGGCCAGACGCCAGAGGTTAGGAATGCAATGATGAGGCAAACATTTTTAAAATGTTCACATGTGTAAATACATCACAGAAATGAAATTCTCATAGGGAACCCATGATACCCACTTCAAAGAGGAAACAGGAGAGACCCAGAATCACTTGCTGAAATTCTTCCATCAAGTGAGCATTTGGGGACCAAAATGATTCTGAAGTAACATAGTCCAGTGTGTGCATGTGTGTTTGTGTTTCTCTGTGTGTATGTGTGTGTGTGTGTGTGTGCACATAGTAAGGGTAGGGACACTTGTTAAAAATGCAGATTCCTGGGCTTACAATAAACCTACTGAATTAAAACTTTTTTTTTTTAAAGATTTTATTTATTTATTTGACAGAGACAGATCACAAGTAGGCAGAGAGGTAGGCAGAGAGAGAGAGAGGAGGAAGCAAGCTCCCTGCTGAGCAGAGAGCCCGATGCGGGACTCGATCCCAGGACGCTGAGATCATGACCTGAGCGGCTTAACCCACTGAGCCACCCAGGCGCCCCTCAAAAACTTTTTTTAAAGATTTTATTTATTTATTTATTTGACAGAGAGAGTGAGAGAGGGAACATAAGCAGGGGAAGTGGGAGAGGGAGAAGCAGGCTTCCTGGGGAGCAGGGACCCCAGTGTGGGGCTTGATCCCAGGACCCCAGGATCATGACCTGAGCCGAAGGCAGACATTTAATGACTGAGTCACCCAGGTGCCCCTGAATCAACTTTTGCAGGAAGGGCCTGAAATCTGTAGCTCCCTGAGTGATTCTGATTCACAAGGAAGTTTCTGCAACTTTCATTTATTCATCCATTTTTTTAAACAAAGATTTACTTATGTGAGAGAGAGAGAACATGAGCAGGAGGGGCAGAGGGAGAGGGAAAATCCCAGGCAGACTCTACACTGAGCACAGACCCCCACACAGGACTTGATGCCACAACTCCAAGACCCTGATCCAAGCCAAAACCAAGAGCTGGATGGTTATCCAGCTGTACTGCCCAGGCACCCCTCATTCATTTTTTAAACAAATACTCTCTGACTTCCTCACAGTGAGTTCTGAGAACACTGTTGAGGACACGGATCTCATTCTTTCCTCACTTTGCTCACAGTGGCATAGTTATTGAATGATATCAGAAATAATGTTTCAAATACAAACTCAGTAAGTGCTCCAAGAGAGAAGAACAGCTAGATAGAACCATATATCAGGAATCCCTAATCCTCCTGGAGAATCGGGGAGGCTTCCTGGAAGAAGAGAAATTCATGGGATGAATAAGAGTTAGCTGGGCAAGGGGGGCTTTTGGGGGAGAGGCAGCAGAAAAAGAGATCGGGCAGAGGGAAGGGCATCTGCAGTGATCCTGGGATAGGAGGGCTTCTTGGGTCTGAGACTCCACTTGACCTTCCTCCTACCCAACAGTCTGGAGGGGCCTCCCTCATACAAGCCACCAACCCCCAAGGCGAAGCTGGAGGAGCCTGAGATGGTAAGCACTTCCCCAGGAGCCCAAGCTGTCCCTACCTCCACGCCCGCACTTTTCCCACAGAGGCCAGGGCTAGGAGGGTGGACTTCTGGGGAGAGGCCAGCTGTGAGAGGGTCCTGACCTGCCCCTCTTTCTTCCTTGCAGCCCTCCCAGCTTTTCACTCTTGGGGCCTCAGAGCACAGCCCACTCAAGACCCCCTACTTTGATGCTGGCGTCTCATGTGCGGAGCAGGTGGGAATTCAGGGAGGGTTCGGGGTTTGGGCTTAAGGGCCAGGGATCAGCTTCTGACATAAAAGGTCCATCACTAAAGGTCATAACTCAAGGCCAGTGCTGTACTCAGAGCTTAGAGCACAGAGATGTGTTTGGGATTCAGTCGGGGAGATCATGGTTGAAAAAGTTCAAGGATATGAGGTCCTTGTCACTTAGTGTAGACTGGTTGAACATCTACATTTGCCAGATACCGTGCCTGGAGATGAGACAAAACCAGTTGTCATTCCCCTCTGTGGTCTCTTGGATATTGGGTCAGATACTGAAGCTGAGACAAATCAAGGTTTAAGGAGCTCTTCAGGGCTTAAGTTTATGTAGTTGAGGTCAAGATTGAAGTCAAAGGTTCATGGAGAAAGTCTTGTGGTCAGCGATCAAAAGACAAAGGAGAGGCCCAGGACTGACAGGCTCTGGGCTTTGAGCTGGAGACAAGCCATATGATTGCTCCAGTGCAATTTCCACCCAGCCGAACAAGCGATGAAGTCAAGAGATGGTCAGGATTTGGGGGGTCAGAGAGCAGGCTGGGATTCTGTGTAATGCACAGGAGATGACCTTGGACTCTTTTTCCCTCCCTGTCTCCAGGATATGCCGCGATACCATGAGCTGCCCACCTTGGAAGAACGATCAGGGCCCCTGCTCCTTGGGGCCACGGGCCTGGGTTCCCCCATCCTGGTGCCTCCTGGGCCACCTGTCGTGGAGGGGGTTTCCCTGGACTTAGAGGAAGATGAGGAGGAGGAGGAGGAAGACTATCTAGATAAGATCAACCCCATCTATGATGCCCTGTCCTACTCCAGCCCCTCTGATTCCTACCAGAGCAAAGGCTTTGTCATGTCCCGGGCCATGTATGTGTGAGCTGCCATGGCCCTGGCCTCTCACCTCTCACTTTTGAGCCCTTCACTTTCTGGGATCTAGATCAGGGATCTAGTGCCCCCTGACCTCTGGCCAGGCCATGGCCCGTTAACACACAAAAATGCATCTCATCTGTGACTTCTGCCTTGGTGGCTCCACTATGACCTCTAACCCAAGATCTCTGACCCAGAGAAACTGGCCATGCAGAAACCTGGTAACCTTATCTCACATGGGGACAGGCGAATATGTTTCTGCACAACCTCTGACCCAAGGTCTCCTAAGACTGTGACCTTAGATCATACCTCTCATGTCCCATCATCTCCAGACTCCCCCCAAATCCCAAAGAAAACCCCAGACCTCCGAGTTGTCCTCAGGCAGTAAAATCCCAATAATTCTGCGGGGTAGATGTTGGGGGTACCCTGCTGCTCAGACCTGAGCCCTCCAGGCAGCAGAGCCCCACTCACCCCCTCCCTACCCTGTCTGTTCCCCAAAGACAAGAGGGAAGGGATTCCCCAACCCAAGGCAGAGCTTCCCCACCTCCTCCCTCCTGCAGGCAGGAGTCTCAGGGTCCAGACCCTTCCCTGAGCCCCCACTACCCCAATTCCTGTCTACAGGGAATTAAGCCTCATCCCAGGACTAGATGGGTTAAGCTTCATGCGGTGTGCCTTGCCGGCCCCAGCCTTGGAAGAAGTTGCTGTTACTTTGAAGACTACTGAGTCCTTTTACTCCTGCCCAGTGGGATGGGACCCAAACATCTCCCAGGAGGGAGATTGGCCGGGGCGGGGGCGGGGTGGATGCTGGGGATATAATACTGTTTTTGTAATATAGCATTTCCTACAAAATCTGAGTTTATACTTTGACCAGATGTCAACTTGTGTTTTCTGTGGGATGTGAAGGGAATAGGAGTGGGACATGAGAAACAAATAGGGCACCTAGAGCTGAAGGAAATCAGGAGGCTAGAAGTCAAGATGGGTTACAGGCAAAAAACAAAAGGCCCAAAGATATTTTAAAAATAATAATAATTAAGTGAGGGAATAAAGAGCGAAAACGCGTAAACCAAAAACGTAATGATGGGTAACAGAAGGAGAGGGGGAGGAGTCCAGGGCAGGGTGGTTGACAAGGAACGGCAGTCTAACGGGTGACGGACGGAAATAAACGGAACAAAGATAGAAATGGCAGTAATTCCGTCTGAGGGACTCAGGTTTAAGCGATAAGTGGCAAGTAAGTATAGGCCAAAGGCAAAATTACGAATAATGTAATGGCAGCTCAGGGCATTATGGGTAATAGAGCCGAATGAATGAGCCAAAGGCAGAGGGATAATAGAGAAACAGGGCCGGCAGGCATGATGGGTAATGGACCCAAAACCTGATGGCTAATTAAAGAAGCGCTAGAAGGATGATGAAAGTGAACAGGCAGAAATGGACTAAAGGTAGTTCAGGAAATGAAGCTGAAATGAATGGCGCAGAGGCATGCTGGGTAATAGGACAGGAATGAATGGGCCAAAGATAGAAGCCGCAGTGACGCAAGTGGAGGCGGGGAACAGAAGGCATGATGGGTAACAGAAGGGGTGGGTCTACGACAACTGTCGCGTTAAATAGCTAAGGGGCATTGTGGGTAAGAAGAAGCAGGACAGGGTTCACGTAACCGGTTAGAATTCTCCCGAGGCACTGTGGGAAGGTCCAGCACTTCCGGTTTTCGGTCGCCGGCTCTGGACTAGGGGCCTGCCCCTCTGCCGCGGTGCCTGGTGGGACGAGGGGCCTGACCTTGCTGCCTAGCAGCCTCTGCCGCGCAACGCATCTTTACCCGTGTCCCTCGACCCTGGCTTGTTAGCCAATGAACGTACCAGACCGATTACGTCACCAGGATCGGCCTCCTGTCTCTGACAGAGCCAATCAGAATGCTTCAAGGATCCAAGCTGACCAATTACAGTGGCGATTTCGCCGCGGGGTGGAGTCGAAAGAAGGGACGCCCTCTAGAGAGGGGCGGAGGCGACGAGTCAGTGGGCGTTTCAAAGTGCGCAGCGCAGACCAATGGCGGGCGAACACTGGAACCCGCGGCGTTGCGAGCCAATAGATGCGGTCTCTGCGGGCCAATTGGAAAGGCGGAGAAGTGTGCCTCCACCGGCCTGTGAGTGGGAGCCAATAGAAAAGGAGGTCCCAAAGAGGTAGGGTGGGACTCCCAGCCATGACTCCAATTGCAAGGCCAAGCCTTGAAGCTAGTGGGCGGATCCCAGAGCGTGCCGAACCAATGGGTTAGGCGGGGTGGGGCGACGGTGGCGGCGGCGGCGGCAGCGGGTTCGGTTGCGCGTGGCGCACGGGGTGGGAGCGGAGCCCAGGCCGGGTACAGGCGCTGCCGCCAGTGAGAACCGGGACCCGGAGCTGAGCGGGGTTTGGCTGGGACTGGAACAGGAGCGCGCGAGCCCTGACCTTCGCCCTCTGACCTTTCCCCCTTGCAGGCGACCATGGGGAACGTCTTGGCCGCTAGCTCGCCGCCCGCAGGGCCGCCGCCGCCTCCCGCGCCCGCCCTCGTGGGACTGCCGCCGCCTCCGCCCTCTCCTCCCGGCTTCACGCTGCCGCCGCTCGGCGGCGGTCTGGGTGCTGGGGCTGGCGCGGGTCGAGGTTCGGAACGGACCCCCGGTGCTGCGGCCGGCAGCGCCGCAGGGACTGCGGACGATGGGGCCTGCGGCTGCCTGCCCAACCCCGGCACGTTCGAGGAGTGCCACCGGAAGTGCAAGGGTGAGGGGCGACAGACCTGGCGGGGGTGTGAGGGCCCGGATCTCGGGGGGAGGGGGAGCCCTTAGAGGACCTTGGGAATTGGCACGGACCATTGGAAACATGTAACAGAGCGTTAGGCGTTGACGTTAGGATCGAATGATGGAACGTTGGACTTGGGACGTAGAACGATGGGACCGGATGGTGGAACCTCAGGATGGAGTGCCATAGCTGCCGAGCAAAGCCCTAGGGACTTCAGGGAACCCCGGGGATCAGCCAAGCCAGCTTTCTTATGTGATCGGGAAGGAAACTGAGACCCAAGGTCACAGTGTCAGCAAGGGTCCAGAGCCGGGGCCGGGGTGAGGGGGGTGAACCCAAGACTTCTGGATCTTGGACAATTATGATAGCAGAAGTAGAGGTGACTTTCAGAGGAGTGTTCTGGCATTCAGTATATGTTAACTCATGACATCCTTGTAATGTTTCCATGTGGTGAGTTTACACATGACATCTTACAGGAGACAAGTTTAACACAGAGAGTTAAAGTGACTTGCCTTGGGTCACATGGGTAGTAAGCAGTGGCACTGGGATTTGGATGCAGGCAAAGAAAGGCCCTGGTCCTAGTCCTGAGTATTAGCTTAGACCGTCTCTTTATTGGTTGAGGTGCTTTGTGGGATGTTTTGCTTGTGGGTCCCTGGAAGGAGGACAGCTGGGATGGTAGGGAAGGAAGGGGTGAGAGTTGGCGTGTTTGCCTTGGGGTGTGTATGGAGGGTGACAGCATTTCTCTTCTTCAGAGCTATTTCCCATTCAGATGGAAGGTGTCAAGCTCACAGTCAACAAAGGGTTGAGTAACCATTTCCAGGTGAGCCTTCCAGGTGCCCGTACTCTCCAGAGGTCATCCTAGCCATCTCCCTGCACCTACACATACAATCCCCTCAATCCCCCCTTAAAGGGCTAGGCTCTTTGGCACCTGAAAAGACTCAGAGACACAATGTCAATCTGACTGCTCATTGGGTCCAGTGGAAGTGTTTAGGACCCAGAACCCAGGAATGCCCCTCCACCAGGCAGGAGTGAAGTACGGGTAGGTAGCCTTGTCTCCAGCTTATCTTTTCTTCTAGTGTCTAATCTAGTCAGGCTGAACCTCTCATTCTTTGCCCCCTGCCCTACCCAGAGCTGCCTGTCTTTCTTAATGGTGGGGAAGCCAGGTTGGCAAGTATCCCCATCCCAGGCTGGAAAGGAACTTTGCTGGGGGCAGGTTCAGCTGGGTTTATTGGGGGGTGGCCCACAGACTCCTCCCCACAGCCTTCCCTCCTCTCCCAGGTGAACCACACAGTAGCCCTCAGCACAATTGGGGAGTCCAACTACCACTTCGGGGTCACGTACGTGGGAACAAAGCAGCTGAGTCCCACAGAGGTGAGGTTCCTTTTGACATTTGTTCATTTTATCATCTTCTAACCAATATGTAGCCAAGCACCAGGCAGAGAAAAGGTTGAGCTGCTGGGGGTGTTGGGAAGTGGGGACTGTTTCTCGAAAATGCTTTGGAGCATGGTCACTCTTTCATCCTGAAGCGCCGTTCTCTGCCCAGCCCTGTGCTGGGTCAGAGCTGGGGGTCACCAGACAGGGATGACCCAGAGTAGGCAGAACTGAACTGTACATCATGCAGGGCTTTGAATACCAAACAGGGCATTTGGACTTTCTCTAGGGGGCAGTAGAGAGCCATGGAACCATTTGAACGGGACAGGCATGACCAGATTTTTGCACTAGGACCATCCCTCAGGCTGCCATGCAGAGGCTGAGTTAGGGAATGCAGGTGAAACCAGAGGCATGGAAGGAGGTGGGACTGAATTAGATCTCTGCTTATACCAACTATTGCCATTCAGTAAATTCGTTTATTTCACAAACCTTCACTGTACTCCATTCTGTGCCCAGCCCTGTGCTGGGCAGTGTGAGGACAGAGCAGTGGCTGAAACGGCCCTGGGGTTCACAGTCTTGTAAAGAAAGGGAACAGACCTGTCCCCAGAGAGTGACAGTCCAGGGTAACCAGGACTGAAATGCGTGGGGCCGGGGGGAGCCCAGAGAGGCACCTGACTCAGCCTAGGTGATCAGGGAGGGCTTCCTGGAGGAGGGGACCTTAGTCTGATGTTTTCTGAGGCTAGGCTTCTCACCGAGGCTCACCACACAATAGCTGCTAGGCCTTTGACTTCTGACCTTGCCTCTGTGCCACAGGCATTCCCTGTGCTGGTGGGTGACATGGACAACAGTGGCAGCCTCAACGCTCAGGTCATTCACCAGCTGGGCCCTGGCCTTCGGTCCAAGATGGCCATCCAGGTGAGTGGGAGCCAAGTTAGCTGCTCCCCGCGCCTCCCCGAGCACCCAGCAACCCTCTACACTCTCCTTCCCCGCCCCCTACAGACCCAGCAGTCAAAGTTCGTGAACTGGCAGGTGGACGGGGAGTACCGGGGTTCTGACTTCACAGCAGCCGTCACTCTGGGGAACCCAGACGTCCTGGTGGGTTCAGGTAAGAGGCACGGGGCATGGAGGGAATCCGGTCTCAGTCGCAGCTTTCCCGGCGAATCCATTCCCTGCTCCAGAACTCGTTTTCTACCGTCTAGAAATGGTCAGGGGCAGGAGTGATTTTGAAACACCAGGCAGGATAGCACGGGGACCAAGCAAGTCAATTTCAAAGCCAGCCCTAGCCCCTGGCTTCATGGCAGCTGTATGCTAGTGCCCTTGCCCCCGGGGGGCCTTAGTTTCCTTGTCTGTGACGTTGGGCTATCTCACTAGGCTGTTGAAGAGGTTACGTTCTTTCGTGTGACAGACTTCAGGGGGTAGGGGGCCCGTAACGGGTCCCAGGGGAGTGTGGGCTGCTTCTGTTACTTGTGGGGCTCTGGGGTGCTTTCGGTGCAAGGATCCCTGGGGTTGGGTGGTGGGGGTCCACGTGCAGTTCGGGCAGGTAGTTGGATCCAAGACAGAAGCTGACAAGGAAAGTTCCTGTTTGGGTTGGCGTAGACAGAGACCGCCTGACTTGCGCCTGTCCGTCTAGTCTCTTCTTGGTTCCCCTTTTTTGGGGGGGGGGGGGTCTCTGGCTGTTTGTCTTTGATTTCTCGACATTCAGCATGAGAGTTGCTGGGGCGTGCATTTTGTACATTCCACGCACCAAGGGCGAGGGGAGGAAAACCAAGGAGCATTCAGCTTGTTCTCTGGGCACTTCCATTCCAGAGCACCTGGACACAAGCATTTTAAAAAAGGATGTCCGGTCATGGGGGCTTAGAAAGTTGAGGGCTTTGGGAGGGGTGTGTGGGGTCCTCAGAGAAAGCCTCCCTGCGTAGGTGATATCTGATAAAAGATCAAAGAGTTGAGGGTAGGTGTCAAGCAGGTTTGTGGGGAATGAGCTCTTTAGCCCAGCACAGCAGCCAATGCAAAGGCCCTGAGGCAGGGCCCTTGATTGGATTGCCAGAAGGGGGGTGGCAGAGAGGGAGAGTTGGAAGTCACAGGGGTGAAAGGCCCAAATCAGCTGAGGCTCTGTAGGGCTTGACCCTTGACTCTGAATGAGTCAGGAGCCACGTGGAGGATTGCGAGCGTGAGAGGTTCAGGAGCTGACTTGGCTTCTAACGGGACCCACCATGCTACCCCCGTAGAGAGCAAACTGTGAGGGGCTCTATCTTGGGGTCAGTGGAGGGGGGTGAGGAGTGGTCAGGCCCATCCACTTTGAAAGTGGAGCCCATGGGGTTGGCTGGTGATTGGGTGTGGGAGGTGAATGAGAGGAGTCGGGATGACCCCGCAGGTCCAGGCTTGAACGATGGGAAGGATGGGAGTGTGGGTTCCTGCGTTCACGTCTGTCCTGCTGCCATTTGCTCAGCCTTGGAGGGCCAGGTCTTGGGCACTCAGTGGCTTTGTGAAGGCAGGAAACCCGAATCCCAGGGAGAGCCCTCGGTTCTGCCTGCTGGAGGCTAAGGATCCTCGGGCGGTGTGGACTCTGAGCCCTCCACCCCAAGGAAGAGAAGGGGCTACCCTGGCAGGGAGGAGGGCAGCAGCCAGAAGGGGTGAGGAGAGAGGGAAGGGCCATCCGGCCGAATCCAGGGGCTGGAGGAAGCTGGGCATGCAGGGTGTCGCAGGGGAGGCTGCGCCCACAGGTCCCGCGGGGGCATGAGGAACCTCAGGAAGAAATGTGTTCTGTCCCTGCCAACCTGACATCGTCGCTCGCCTTCTGCTCACGTGCTCCCTGCAGCTGGGCCACATGAGCTTTCCTGAGGCTTTCTGGAACCGCTGCTTTCTTTCTCCCCCATGACCTATCTCCATGCGGTCCCTGCTGCTTGGAGCTCTTCTCTCTGGTCTTGACGTGGCTGAGTGAGTAGTTTCAGGACACAGCTCACCCTCACAGAGGACACAGCTCACTTCTTCCATGAGGAAAGCAATGCACGGTCTGCATCGCATCGTCTCCCGTCGCCCCACACCCCACTGGGGCTTCGCAGTGCTTCCCCCTCCCAGGGATGTCCTTGCTCTGATCACCTGCCTCCCACACTAGGGTGGCAGCCCTTCTGGGACAGGAACTTGCTTGTCTCACTTGCCACCATGCGTCGAGTGCCTGGAACTGTGCCAGGAACAGAGCAGGCACTGAGAAAATCACGGACGAGAGAGCCAGTGGTGGTAGCGGCACATCCCGTGTGTCCGCGGTCAGGGCCCTAGGCGTGTGATGCGCGTCCTTTCCTTCAGCCATTCTAGGCACTGGGAGTAGAGCAGTGAGGAGAACGGCTTGTTGGATTCTGTCAACAGCCCTGTGAGGTAGGTGCTGCCATCGCCCTCCTCCTGCTGAGACCCAAAGAGGGGACACGCTTCCCAAGGACGCGCAGCAGGTTAGACTCCGGAATCCGGGCTTTTCTCTGGCCCTGGGCACCCCTACCCCCACGTGCACTCGCCGGCATCTTCCCCTGCTCCCCAGCACTGGCCTCGGGGTCCCTCTTCCCCAGAGCCCAAGGCCACTGAGGGCATTTTTCATCTCTTAAGCTCTTTTTGTTTTCTCTGATGAGACTGATAACAACATCTGTCCCAGGGGCACAAAAGAGGAGACCCCTCTGGCACAAGACCGGAGTGGGAGAATCCCTCAGCGTAAGGCCGGGTGCACAGTTGGGGTTCTCCCTGTGTTGGAGCGCCGTGTCCTACAGCGGGCAGGGGCTGTCCCTTTTCCTGTCACCCATTTCACAGGTGAAGAAAAAGAGGCCCAGGGTGGAGTCAGGCACTCGGGTTCACACAGCAGGAAACCTAGAAGCTGGACTTCGAATCATGGCCTAACCCAAGGGCCTGTATTCCTTCTCGGTTCCCCCTCTGTGGCCTCGGGCACCTTCTGAGAAGCTAGCATGCGCCCAGCCAGTGACTTGAGACAGCCCTCTTGGGAGGGCGCATTTTATTCTAGCTTTTCTTACATTTTATTTATTTATTTGCTTGAGAGAGAGAATTAAGGGGAGGAGCAGAGAGAGAGGGAAAAGCAGGCTTCCCACTGAGCAGGGTTTCAGACTCGTGAGGTCCTTCATGGCTACTCCCCACGCCGCAGAATGGCCCCCACTTGAGAAGTGCAGGCCCTCGGGGAGCACGCAGGGACCACCAGGACGACTGGGTGTGGATACAAGTGGGAGGGACCACTGGGTTCAGGGACCTCGGGTACAGGAAGGAGGGAGAACTGTGAGGAGCTACAAGCAGGGCAGCCCCCAGGGGAAGGGGCACAGGGAATGGGCTTGGGGAGCAGGGAGAAGGGGTGAACTGGGGAAACAAGCCAGGTTCCATGGGGAGCGGGAGAGGGACAGGCAGTGGAGAAGAGCATGTTCTGACCCCAGTTTTCAGACTCTCAGTGGCCTCTGTATCCCCGCCAGTTGCAGGGCAGGGGGAAGGTGAATGCAGGGAGTTCAGGGTGGGGGGGATGACTGCCCTGGTCCCATGGTGACCACAGCTCCTACCAGGGGCATGCTGGAGAAGTAGCCAAATCCAGGAAACACTGAGGTGTGAATACGTAGTTGGCTGGATTGAGCAGGGGAGAGGACATGCTGGGCGGGAGGAACAGCGCGTGCACAGGGAAGAGGGAGCTCCTTGTGTTCGCGCTGCCCAGGGGGACATGGCTGGCTGTGTCTTGGAAAGAGAAAGGGGCTCGGGTTTGAAGCTGGGGCCTAGCCATGCAGGACCCTGCGGCTGGGTCTCCTGGGCAAGGGGAGCCATGGCAGATTCTGAGCAGGAGGAGAATGGGATGTGAGGCCTGTGTATGAATAGGATCCCTCTGTGTTGCAGGCGTGATAGCATGGAGAGAGCGAGGCAGACCAGGAGATCGGAGGGAGGTTCGGGGGTCCCCCAACTCTAAGTCCCAGTAGGTGCCAGAGAGGCACCTGAGAGGTGGGGGCCCTGAGTTGAAGTCCCAGTCTCTCTGGGAACACAGACAGTTCCTCTTCCCTTAGGGGCCATGTTTCCCCTGCACTGAATGAGGGGACATGCCCAGCTCAGGCCTCGCTGCTGGCTGGATGGGCTGGCCCCAGTCTCCTGCCCTCGTGGGGAGGGAATGCACAGCAAGGCTCGCAGAAGCCCAAAGGGGGCTCCTGACCGCACCTTCCCCAGAAGACATAGCACCAGACCCATGACCATGAACCCTCAGCCTCCCCAGCCCGATGGCAGCCTCCATCTGGAATGGGAGAGGCCTCTGACCCTGTGCACCCGTTCCTGCTCTGTCCTGTCCCTGTCCCAGTGTCCTGGCTCTCCCCTTGCCCGTCAAGCCTCTGCTCTCAGCTCTTCCCCTGTTCCTCTGTGTCCCTGCCCCGCCTGCCCCTTTTCTCTGTCCTCTTCCTTGCTGGCTCGGGACCTCAGCCCAACTATGTCCTCTTCGTTTCCCCCGAGAATCTTCCAGATTCTGTTTCCACTTCTCTACGTAATTCCCTCATTTTTTCCTTAACCATCACTCCCTCTGCGTCTCCGACTCTCCCTCCCAGTTCTCCTATAGCTCGCATTTGTGGTGTCTACTCTCCGGGGCTCGGAGATTCTAGGCGTGAAAGTGTCAGACCCTGGCTCCAGGACTCCAGTCCAGCAGTGGGCAGTCACTTGTTAGCCACTCCCAGGAGGCCTCGGAGCTGTCCCTGCTGCCAGGAGGCGGGGGGGTGCCAGCTGTAGGCCTCAGCACGGCCAGTCCTAGCGATCCCGAGCATCGGACACTGCCCTGCTCCTTAGGCACTCTGTGAGACCCCAGTGCCATCTCGGGAGGTAGTCCCGTTCACAGAGAAATGACCCCAGTGGCCTGCCATTACTCCATCCGTCAGTGGTGGGGCTGTGTTTGGAACCCGGGCTGTCTGGCCCCCGGAGGTGTGCTTATCACAGCCCTCCCCTCCAGCCTCTCCCCAGTGGCAGAGGGTGAAGAAGCCCAGATTCTGCCCCTGGAGTAATCTTGTGACGGCGGGTCAGGGACTCGCTCTCTTAGCCTCTGCAGATGGTGCCAAATGAATGCCCGCCTCGTGGGGCCTGGGAGGCCCAAGGGGTAGGCCCTGAGCCCCCAGCAGGGACACACCTGGAGGGCTGCCTGGAGCCAGAGTCTGGCTCCGCAGAAGCTGACCACAAGCTGATGTGACACCTCCTCCCGCCCCCATCTCACCTGCAGGAATCCTCGTGGCCCACTACCTCCAGAGCATCACGCCGTGTCTGGCCCTGGGTGGGGAGCTCGTCTACCACCGGCGGCCGGGGGAGGAAGGCACTGTCATGTCTCTAGCTGGGAAGTACACATGTGAGCCTGGGGGCCGGGGGGCGGGGCCGGGGGCCGGGGTCCTGGCTTCCATGTGCCCCGAGCCCCCTTGGTCACCTGCACCCATCCCCTCCCTTCCGCCTGCTCTGTCACAGTGAACAACTGGTTGGCGACGGTAACCCTGGGCCAGGCGGGCATGCATGCCACCTACTACCACAAAGCCAGTGACCAGGTGAGCCGGGTCGGGGCTCCGTGGGGAGGGCATGCTGTGTGGGCATGGCAGTCAGGGCCCCCCATCCCCCCGCACCCAGCGTGACCCCGGGGGTCCGGCCTGGGAAGCTGACTATTGCGTGTCACCATGGCCCCTCCAGCTGCAGGTGGGTGTGGAGTTCGAGGCCAGCACAAGGATGCAGGACACCAGCGTCTCCTTCGGGTACCAGCTGGACCTGCCCAAGGCCAACCTCCTCTTCAAAGGTACACACCTTGGTTTCCCCGCTTGGAAACAAGGCATCAGGTGATTCGGGCCAGAGTGTGCCTATAGGCCTAAGCAGGTGGTGGAGGGGTGCATGCCGCCCCTTCTGGGGTGACGCTTGTTGAGAAGGCGGGTGCCTGGCCCTGGGCTTGGCACCCACCACATCCACTCCTCGCCCGGCCACTAACCCTCTCCGGCCCCACACTTGCTCCTCCTTTTCGTTTTCTCACAAGTGGGAGGCCGCTCCGGGGGCCCTCAGGCCACCCCACGCCTCTACCCAGAGGAGAGACGAGCTCCCCCAGTGCGCCCTCACAGCCCCCCCCCCCCCCCCCCCCCCCCCCCCCGGCGGGGGGCCCGCCCCCCCCCGGGGCCCCCCCCCCCCCCCCCCCCCCCCCGCCGGGCCAGCTCTGAGTCTGAGGATAAGTTCCGAGCCTTTCTTGGACCTCAGCAGTTCTCAGGTTGGCGGTGTGTGAAGGGCGGCCCAGGAAGCCGCCTCCAGGCATCCTCGGGCGGGTCTCCCGCAGGCAGCAAGGAGGCCCCGGGGACTTACTTGCCTGTGAAGCTGACCCTCCGTGCCGACCTCTCCATCCCCGTCTCTGTGGTCAGCCTGGCGTCGGAGGCTCGGTTTGGGTCTCAGCTCCGCTGCTCCTCCGCTCCCACGGCCCCACACCCGAGTCTGGCGCACGACCCCTAGGGAGTTGTCTGTTCCGCAGATGCTGAGCACCTGCCGTGTGCCCAGGCCAGGCCCTATCCTACCAAGGCTCCGGGTGGGGGTGAGACAGACTCATTTCCAGAGTGAAGACCTGGTGTGGTCAGGATCGGGATGGGAGGGGCCCGTGGTGTGGCCGAGGGCTTCGGGGCAGGAGAGGTCAGGAGAGGTCGTCGTGCGAGGGAAGGGAGGATGGCGAAGCCAGTTGCTCTCAGGGCCAGAGAACTTGGGGTTCGGGAAGAGATTTCCAGGTGTGGTCAGAGGTCTAGAAGCCAGTAGTCTGGCTGGTGGGTATCCAAGGTGGCCTGGAGCATGACTCCAGAAGGACGGGGCGGGAAGCTGGCTCGCAACACAGCTGTCTCCCTGCAGGCTCCGTGGACAGCAATTGGGTCGTGGGTGCCACATTGGAGAAGAAGCTCCCGCCCCTGCCCCTAACGTTGGCCCTGGGGGCCTTCCTGAATCACCGAAAGAACAAGTTCCAGTGCGGCTTTGGTCTAACCATCGGCTGAGCCCCTCCTGGCCCCCACCTTCCACCCTTCCTCCTTCAGATCCCACCTCCCCCTCCCCCTGCCATGGAGGGGAGACCTGAGCCCTCCTCCCCGTCCCTTCCCTCCCTCCTCGGGGGTCAAGGGGGGCAGTGGAAAGGAGGGGGCCCATCACCCCAGCAGCTGAGGGGGGGAATTCTGGAACCACGGGAGCTCCAGGATTCGGAGCACTAGGGGCAGGGCGCCCAGTGGGCCTGAAGTCCTGGAGGGGATTCCGGAATCGAGGGGCATGCCGGATTCTGAGCACCAGGGGCAGAGGCGGCCAGACAACCTCAGGGAGGTGTTGGGGCATCCCAGTCCCCCCAAAGGGCCCTGGGCCTGGCCCTGTGGGGGCAGTAAGAAGAGGAGCTTCCCCATCCCCGGTCAGTCCGCCTCCGCCCACTTTCCCACCCATCCCTCAGTATAAATCATGTTTATAAGTTATGGAAGAACTGGGACATTTTACAGAAAAAAAAAAAAAAACCAACAAAAAATATACACGAAAAAAGTGAACTGGGTGGCATCTGTTTTTCTGTGTGTCAGCCCCCCTTTTTCCCCAGTCCTTGCAGACGGACCTCACAGGGGCCAGCAGGGGGCGATGCAGGGTGGGGCCAGGAAGCCCAGCCTGGCCTGAGCTCACACATCCTCCCTGTGACTTGGGGGACTTTGGCTGGGACATCACAGGCCCTCCCTCACCAGCAGGGCTGGGTCTTGTGGTCACACCCCAGCTTGGCCAGGCCAGAGAGGCTGTCAGAAGACTTCCCCCACCAGCTACAGGAGCAGGGGTGATGTGTCCGTCGCAGGAATCAGGGTGCAAGCTGGGACTCCCGTGGGCTTTTCAGGTTCCAAAAGAGGCAGAGGACAATGTATTAGGACCTCTTTGTGACAGAAGGCCAGAGCCCTCAGAAGCCTCACAAGGATCACAGCACCTGGAAAGACCTCAGAGCCTGTTAACGCTGCCTGAGGGGGCAAAGGACTTCTGGACTTCTGGGCCTCAGGAGAGGTGCTGGAGTCCGACCCTGGGCTGGCTACAGACTTCTTGGCTCACATAGGTGGGGGGGAGGAGGTAGAGGTGTGGGTCTTGTCCACCTAGCGTTCGTCCCAGTAGACTCTCCCACCCCTGACTTCAGACAGGAACAGAAACCCTGCTTGGCACGCGCACACATGCATGAGGTTTGGGGAAGGGAGGCTCTTGAACAGAGATGACCCAGAGAAGCAGAGCAGTAATGAGGCCTGGCCCTCCTCTCCTGTGCGTGCCCCCCCCACCCCCATCTCAGCTGAAGCTAGACTTCCCAATGGGACAGCTGGGACTCCCCAGGCTGCCTGGGAAGATGGCCCAGTGGCTGGGAAGGTGACTGCTCCTGGGGCCAATCAGAGCAGGTTGTGCCAGGAACAGCTCTCGGGATTTTGTACGCACGCAGCTTGCATCACCGGATGGTGGTGTAAGTGTGACCGTTTTCCTAGGTCTTCTGGACCAAGAAGTAGGGTGGTCAGATAGCCTTGATCATTCGCCCAAGGTCATGTAGTTGGCAGAGCCCCAATTTAGGGCCAGACTGTTTCGTTCCAGAGTCCGCAGTCCACAAAGCTGGGATCTACAATGTTGGTTAGGGAGAAGGGCTGGGATCTTCATTCTGCAAACGGGCAGGGGAGCTCAGAGAACTGCTCACCTATGCCCAAGGTCACAGGCAAAGAGGGAAGGAGGAGGGACACCTGGGTGGGTCAGTTGTGAAGCCTCTGCCTTCAGTTCAGGTCATGATCCCAGAATTCTCGAGCCCCTCATTGGGCTCCCTGCTCGGCAGGAAGCCTGCTTTTGCCTCTCCCACTCCCCTTGTTTCTATTCCCTCTGGCTGTCAAATAAATAAAAATCTAAAAAAAGAGAGAGAGAGAGAGGTCCAAAACCCAGGTTTACACAGTCCCCACCCCTCCCATCCCGTCTGTTTGGACCTCTGGAGCCCTTCTCCCTAAGTCCCAAGAGTCTGGACTCCTAGCCATCGCCCCTCAGAACCCAGGAATCCAAGCCCCTCAGGCTTCTCTTTTCCTCTGACCCAGGATTTGGGCCCCCAGTCCCCATTCCAAATTTTATTTATCCATCCACAGGAAAAGAGGAAGGAGGGGAATGGGAGCTTCCTTTCCCTGGTGTTTCTAGCCCCCCAGAATGGAGGAAGGTGCCTGAGTTACTGGGTAAAATGTCACCTGCCTTCCGGGGAGCCGTTGGGGGTTCATCACACGGCCTCCAACCCCCACCTCCTTCCCCCTGCCTGCTGCGTGAAGGGGTGGGGGGGGGGTGTACAGCCCACCTCGTGACTGGGGGCTGGCCCAGTTCGATGCCGCCCAAGAGGAGTGGGCGGGGCAGGGGGAACAGTATAATTGGAGGAGTCTGGAAGCCGTGAGTCCTACTCAGCCCAAGCAGAGGCGAAGGAGGAGGTTCCCCGGAGCCGGTGAGAAACAGAGTTGAGGGCACAGAGATCTGCTCAGGGCTAGTGTGAGGGACAGGCTGGGGCGGGGGACGGTCCTACCCCAGGGTCATGGAATGAGGAGGAAAGCCGGGGTCGGACCTAGGCAAGGAGTGGGGCACAGGGTCTTGGCTGGAAGAAGGTTGGATGGGAGGAGCAGAACCTGGTAAAACGTATCAAGAGTCCACGAATGGTCAGTGTCATTTATTGAACACTTCTGGATGCCCCCTCAGATCTCCATTAGTGGGAGATGCGGGGGCAGGGGTGGCAGCCAGATAACTAGAGCACTCATCTTTTTGGGAGGACTTTTCAATGAGAATTAAGTTAGCCGGTAGGTGGAAGGTGACGTTTGGATGTGAAGCTGGGGCTCAGGCTGTGAAGGGAGAATGAGGAATGTGAGGCCAGAATTTATAAGCCACTGTTGGGGCTCACAGGGAACACGGGGCAGGGTAAGTGGAATTTGAACCCTCCAAGAGGATGGAATTTGGGCCGTGGAGGCCGACCTGAAGATGGGGAGATAAGACAAGACAATGAGGGAGTTAAATAAACAATGGAGGTACGGTTTGGTAAATGTTTGGGATTGGATTAGGCTGATGCAGATCCTGGGGCAACGGGTATGATTGGGAGGATGGGGCTCCAGGTGGGAGGGGTCCCCGCTTGCTGCTGATTGACGTGTCTCACTCAACCTGACCCATCGCAGGCTGGAAGATGAAGGTTCTGTGGGCCGCGCTGGTGGTCACACTCCTGGCAGGTATGTGGGCGGGGCTTGCTCCAGTCCCTGCCTTGCTCCCATGCACACCTGTGCATCGGACCCCCTTTCATCCCTGGGTCCCTCCTTCTGCTGGTGTCGTCATCTTGAAGGGAGGCCCAGGTGCGAGGCTTCACATCCACTGGCTCTGAGCAGCTTCTTTTACTCTCTCTGGGCCTCAGTTTTCCTACCCTTAAAAACAGTTCTAATGCATTGTTGTCGGGCAGACAGAGAGCTCCAGATTGGTGTCCACTGTGACTAGTTCTCTTCACAGCATGGGTCCTGCATGCAGCAGCACAGACCCTCAATATATACCCCTCCCCGCCTGCTCCCTTCCTGCCAGTGCTCTAAAGAAGCCGGGGAGCATTTATGGAGCACCTGCTGTGTACCAGCTACTCTGTGCCTGGTGGGGGTGATGGCTGTGAACTTGATTCTGTGCAGGATGCTGGGCCGATGTGGAGCCAGAGTCCCCACTGGAGGGGGAGCCGAAGCCGGAGCGGGAGCTGGAGGGTGAGGCCGGGTGGCAGGCTGGTCAGCCCTGGGAGCTAGCACTGGCCCGCTTCTGGGATTACCTACGCTGGGTGCAGACACTGTCTGACCAGGTGCAGGAGGACGTCCTCAACAACCAGGTCACCCAGGAACTGACGTGAGTGCTCCTGCCACTCCCAGAGGCCAGTGCCTTCTGGACCCCTGGCTGTCCCCGCTCTGGGTTTCTTTGTGTCCCTGCCACCAACTCTTTGGCATCTCTGCTCATGTCTTGCTTCCTCTTTTACATTTCGAGCTCCTGGCTTGATGGACCCTCCCTGCCTCTGGCTACCCATTGTCGCACCCTCACCTTTCATCTCTGCTTCTGCCCTGGCCCTGTCCCCATCTTGCCTCCCCTCCCTCACCCCTCCTGGGTTTTCCTGCTTCTCTCTCCCACCCTCCGTACACACTCGCTCCTGCCCTCTCGGCCCACAGGGTGCTGATGGAGGAAACCATGAAAGAGGTGAAAGCCTACAGAGCGGAGCTGGAGGAGCAGCTGGGCCCCATGGCCTCGGAGACACAGGCCCGCGTGGCTAAGGAGCTGCAGGCGGCGCAGGCGCGGCTGCGCTCAGACATGGAGGACGTGCGCAACCGCCTGACGCAGTACCGCGGTGAGGTGCAGGCCATGCTGGGCCAGAGCACCGAGGAGCTGCGGGCGCGCTTCGCCTCCCACTTGCGCAAGCTGCGCAAGAGGATGCTGCGGGACGCCGAGGACCTGCAGAAGCGCCTGGCCGTGTACCGCGCCGGGGTGCGCGAGGGCGCCGAGCGCAGCGTGAGCACCGTCCGCGAGCGCCTCTGGCCGCTGCTGGAGCAGGCCCGCACGCGGCACGCCAACCTGGGGGCCCTGGCCACCCAGCCGCTGCGAGAGCGTGCCGACGCCCTGGGCCAGCAGCTGCGCGGGCGGCTGGAAGAGGTGGGCAGCCGCGCCCGCAGCCACTTGGAGGAGGTGCGCGAGCAGATGGAGGAGGTGCGGGCCAAGATGGAGGAGCAGGCCAACCAGATGCGCCAGCAGGCCGAGGCCTTCCAGGCCCGCCTCAAGGGCTGGTTCGAGCCCCTGGTGGAAGACATGCAGCGCCAGTGGGCGGGGCTGGTGGAGAAGGTGCAGGCGGCCCTAGGCACCAGCCCCACCACCGCAGCGCCGGTGGAGACACAATGAGTGGGCCCCGCCCGCGCCGCGCGGTGCGCTCCGCCCCTGCCCGCACCCCCTGCTCCCCTGGCTCCGCCCCGACTGTCCTTGTGGAGGGCCCTCGCTTAATAAAGATTGACCAGCCCCACCGCACCTGCTGGACGTCCGTGTGTGATTTCTCCCTACTTGGCGCCTCGGTTTCTCTTTCCGCCGCACGCTGGCCGCGCAGTTCTGTCCTCTCCCCTCTGCTGTCCGTTGGCTCCCTTCTGTCCCTTTCAGAGTCTCCCTTTTTACTCAGAGACGTGGTTCGAGACCAGATCCATCCCTAGGGTAGAACGGTGGTCACCCCTTACTACGGGGATTGGGGGTGGGCTTGCTCAGCTTCGGAATATCTCCTCGGTGGAGCTGGGACCCCAAAGCCACTGCTGTCAGTTTTAAGCCCCTATTGTGGCTCCCGTCTTAACCTGATTCTGCCTCCTTCCCTCTCCTGGCTGCCGGGCCTGCTCTGGCTGAGGCTTCATTTTTCTGGCTTCCCGTTTCCCCCACCCCCCATCCCTGACCTCTTTGAACTCTTTCTCCCTCAGTTTTTCACAGCCCCTGGGTTTGCCTGTTTCTTGTTTCCCTTCTCCCCCCTATCTGGGTTTGCCCTCTCCACCCTCTGTCTGCTTGGGTCCTCTCTGGCTTTCACCTTCCGTCTGGGTTTACAGGTGTCGTCTTCAGAAGTGTGTTTCCCTGCCCCTGCCCCCTCATCCTCCTTCCCTCTGCCTTGCAGCTGGGTGGCTGATGTCTATACAACAAGCCTACTGGGTGCTGGATCCTGGCTGGAGAAAAGGTGGCTGCCCATCTCCCCCCACCCCCCATGAGGGGCTGCACCACACCACCCCCCAGGTAGGGTCCGCTGTTAGGAGTCAGTTGGTTGACACTCTGCAGCGGTAAGGACTGGGCCCCAGAGATTCCCGCTGGCACTCTCTCCCACCCCCTCAATTCTCAGAGGAGGGGAGCAGGGTTCCCAGCCCAGGGGACAGGCTGGGGCTTGAACTTGTACCTCCCAGGCCCAGCCTGTGTGCTCAACCGTGTGGCTCCTGCCTACTCTGCAATCCCAGCTTTTCCAGCTTCCCTGAGTGCCCTTGTGGAGACAGGCTCTCGTCCCCATGCCCCAGATGACTCACCCAGCCTGGGTGAGGAGGAGAAGGGTCAGTGGGCTCAGAGGCAGGGGACCTAGTCCCAGCCAAGTGTGCTCCTGATTCACTATGTGCTCTGGAGTTTGGGACCAAGTCCTCTGAGCCACAGATGGCAATGGTGGGGGCTGGCCTCAGACATGTCTCTCCCTTGAAGAGCTGAATCTTGAATTCTCATGAAGACAGGTCTAGAGATGATGGCACAAAGGCCGGAGAAGGAGTTTGGGAGAACAGAGGCTGTCAGGGGTGCTGTAGGGCAGAGGCTGACGCCCCACAGAGGTTTAGAGAGACAGCCTGGAGTCCAGAAAGTGGAGGAACAGAGAATACCACCACTACCACCACCACCCCTCCCCGGGACTTAGGGCCTGGCTAAGCCATTGAATGGGCTTGGCTGTGCCTCAGTTTCCCCATCTGTAAATGGAAACCCTCATAGCTAGAATGAGGAGGAGACTGGAAAAGCAAAGTTGTTATTCTATTCTGGTGGGGTGGGGAAGGAAGGGGAGCAGACCTTTGGGTGGATGTCTGGGGAATGCTAGGCTCGCAGGGGAAGCAGATGTCTGGGAAGGCAGCTGGGGGCTGACGGGGACTAGATGCACTGAGCTCGCCAAAAGGTTGTCGCAATCCTGCCAGGGTCATGTCTGTGCATCCCTTTCACAACCATCCCCCCTACCCCCCGGGCTGACACGTGGTTGTGGGGGCACAAGGCCAGCCAACCTCAAGTCTGAGGCCAGGGCCGCCCTCCCCACAGCTGCCAGGGATCACTGGCGGTCAAAGGCAGCCAGAAGAAGGGGGGAAGCATTGGACTCCAGCCCTGAGGGACGGATGTGGCGGGAGGAGACCAAGGTGGGGAGGGCTGGTGCCAGGAGGAGCCAGAAGGGGTAAGGGCAGATGGAATGTTTACCAGGGGGCCCAGAAGCTCGCAGAGTGGGAGAGCAGAGAGCAAAGAGGGGCCTGGCGGGATGGATGGAGGCGCATACACTGCGCGGGGGGGGGGGGGGGGGGGGGGGGGGGGGGGGGTGGGCTGTGGAAATAAGACCCTAGAGCTCTACCTCCCTGACGCAGGGAGGGGGCGGGGTGGGGGCTTGAGGGCTGATCTGAAAGTGAGACTGGAGGTGGCAAGGGGCTAGGAATGTGGGGGGCAGAGTAGGTGGCCCTTGAGTCCTGGAGGAAGTTGTTCCTGCTGAAGTGGCTTGCTAAGAAGGGGGGGGAGGGGTGGAAGAGGAGTTCCAGTGAACTGAGTTACAGAGTTACTGAGTGCCCGAGAGACACCCGCTCCCACCCTGGCCTGGAGAAGGGTGTTCTGCAGGAGAGACACCCCCCCCCCCCCCCCCCGGCGAGGGGCGGGGGGGGGGGCGGCCCCCCCCCCCCCCCCCCCCCAGGGAAGATGGCCTTGAGGAGAGACTTCCTGTGGGGAAGGGACTACCGGCAGGCTGAGATCCACCAACAGGCAGATTTGGAGGTGCAGGTGTGACCAGCAAGAGGCTTTAGGCCCAAGGGCTGTGCCTACGCCCACCTGACCCATCAACCCTCGCCAGTCCAGTCCCGCGCGCGGAAGAGGAAAACGTGGGTGGGCACAGGGGTTAGGCCATCTGCCAGAGGCTAAAGGGGAGGGATTAACCTGCCCCGCCCCCTCCCCAGTCCGATAAAGGCCTGAGACGGGCCAGCACCTCCCACCCGTGCTCGCCTGCGACTGATCAGGTCGGTGCTCGATACCCCGGAGGGTTGCCCCTCCAAGAGCACTAGAAAGGGGGTGGAAGGAACTCCGGGGAGGGAGAAGGCGGGGGTCACTAATCACTCCCCGCCCCCCCACCTGCTTCTGCTTCCAGAGTGCCCCTCCGGCCCAACCATGAGGCTCTTCCTGTTGATACCCCGGAGGGTTGCCCCTTCAAGAGCACTAGAAAGGGGGTGGAAGGAACTCCGGGAAGGGAGGAGGCAGGGGTCACTAATCACTCCCCGCCCCCCCACCTGCTTCTGCTTCCAGAGTACCCCTTCGACCCAACCATGAGGCTCTTCCTGGCGCTCCCGGTTTTGGTGGTGGTTCTGGCGATGGTTTTGGAAGGTAAAAGTGAGACAGAAGAATATGGGAGTTTGAGCTTTAGAAGCCTGAGGCTGGCCCCGAGCTTGCAGGCCGAGTTTGAAGGACCCTCGAGAGCTCTGGGGCCTCTTCTGGGCCCTGGTTTTCCTCTCTCTCTCACCGATCACTCCACCCCTAACGGCGCCAGGTGGTTGAGGGCTCTCTAAGGGGCGGTCCCGCCTGTGGCTAATCTACCGTGGCAAGCCCTAGCAACCGATGATGTATGGACTGGTATCTCCAGGATTGGCTGTCTAGCGTTTACAGCCTGGAAAGGGGAGGGGGAAGGCAGTGCTGAGAGTAAGCTAATTCCTCGCAGCCTGAGCTCCGACTGGTCGCGTCAGTACCCTCTCCCCGCCTCCGAGTCTAACACAGTGACCTCCAAGAATCACTTTCAAGGATCCCCTTTCCCACCCCTGAAATGTCATCGCAAGGGCTCCCAATACTGAAATTTTTGTACCCCTGCCCGTCTTCTGGGCAGGCCCAGCCCCTACCCAGGCGGCCCCCGAAATTTCCAGCACTTTCGAGCGCATCCCGGATAAGCTGAAGGAGTTTGGTAACACCCTGGAGGACAAGGCCCGGGCAGCCATTGAGACCATCAAGCAGAGCGACATTCCTGCGAAGACCCGGTTAGGAACCTTCCCAGGGCTTGGGAGGGCTGCGGTAGATCACTAACAGATTGGGGAAACTGAGGCCTGGAGGGGCAGACAGCTTCCCTGTGGTCACAGCTGTGTCCAAGGGTGCTCAGATGTGGGGGACGGACTCCTAACTTCCATCCTGCATGGTGGTGAAAGACCGGCCGAGCTTGGAAGTCCATCACACCCGGGTCCACAGGCCCGCAAAGATTCACCACTCTTTGTGTGATCTCAGGGTGGATGTGGATGAGCCTTTTTCTTCACCTGTGAAATGGGTGATTCTGAGGAGGAGCAAACTAAGGGATTTGCGTAATGCCTGGCTCATGGTAAATGTTCAGGAGGCTAGTTCAGCCAACTCCATTTCGCCACTTAGAGAATCATTCATTCATGAACAAATACCTATTGGGCGCCTGCTAAGTGTCCAGGGCTCTTCCAGTGTGGGGAATAATAGTGATGAATGAGATGAAGTCCCAGCCCACAGGGAACAGATTGTAAACCAGTGAGTGTCCAAGAGATGAGCCCAGAGAGGGCTGAGCATGGAGAAGACAACAAACGGGGGTGTCAACAACCAGTGTGGGGCTTGAGCTCACAACCCTAAGATCAAGAGTCGCTTGCTCCACTGACTAAGCCAGCCAGGCACCCCCTTTCATATCTCCTTTTAAAGTATTACTGCTTTGGGGCGCCTGGATGGCTCAGTCAGTTAAGCTTCAGACTCTTGATCTCAGCTCAGGTTTTGATCTTGGGGTGCTGAGTTCGAGCCCCCATGAGGTCTGGTTGTCTTACTTACAAAAAAAAAAAAAAAAGAGAGAGAGAGAGATCGGAGTGATTAGGAAAATCCAGCCAGGCCTAGAAACATGGGAAGAATGTTCTGAGCCAGGAAGATATGTACATAATCCAGGCCAGAGGGACAGCCTAGGCAAAGACAAGGAGGCAACAGAGGGCCCTTGAATAAGCAGGGGACAGCTAGGCCAGAGCAGGCTTAGTAAAGAGATAGCAAGCCTTCAAAGTTGGGCCACAGTGGAGCCTTCTGACTTCAAAGGGCTCTGGTCGGTCTGGGAAACCCAGCCCAGGTCTCCTTCCAGTCCCACAGATATGGGAGCCATGCTCCTTCTGGCAGGAGGTGGGGGGGGGGGGGGAGGGGGTAAGGAGGCAGGATCTGGGCCCCTGAGGGAAGACGAAACACTGTGACGCCTTGTCTGTCTCTCCCTGCAGGAACTGGTTTTCTGAGACTTACAGCAAATTGAAGGAGCGGCTTAAAACTGCCTTCTCCTGAACCCCAGGAGAGTTGCCCCCACTCTGGGCTCTGTGCCCTGGAGGGGACTCCGAAATTTCCTGTATCCTGCCTCCTGCTGAGGACTTCGTGCTGCCCAAACCCACCCCCACCCTCCAATAAAAACCCCGTGGAGAATTCTGAGTGCTTCTTTGCTGTGAGGAGGGGCTCAGGGTGGGACACGGTGGACGGGGGAGAGAGGCAAGGAGGCAAGTGTATTAGGATTGTCTACTTGACCTGCACCGAGGACTTTGAACTTCATGGTGTCAAAAAAAATCCTCATGAGAAATTTGGGAGCGGGGCCCTGTTAATTCTGTGAGGGCACTGAGGCCCTGAGAGGTGAAGTCACTTGTCAGGAAGGGGAGAGCTGGATTGGACCCCCAGCCAGAGTTTACTGCTATGCTATATTCTTCCCTGGCCAGGTTGCCCAAGGTGTGGGACCTGGGGGTGGGGGGTCATCTTCGTGCACGCAGCAGGTGTTTATTATTCTTAAAATGGATAATAAAGAGGAATGTGGAAGGAGCAAGGGTAGGACCTGGGCTAAAGCTCTGGAAGAGGTCTATCTACACAGTCCCCGCCCTCCAACGAAGCTTTGATGTCCCCTCCTCCAGGAAGATCTCCTTAGCCCCCAGGCTGGGTCATCACTGCCTAGGGATGGGGCAGCTTTCCCACTGGACTGTGAGCCCCAGGAGGGCAGGGCTGGGGTTGTCATCACCACTGTCCCCAGGCACAGTCCTGCAAGGGACTGGGCACACTGCAGGATCTCTGTACTACTCGGTGGAATAATTATTCTCAATTGGAAAAAAACACCTAAACATTACAGTGTTTTAAAAAGATTTTATTTATTTATTTAAGAGAGAGAAGGAGCACAGAGGGAGAAGGAGAGGGAGAAGCAGACTCCCCGTTGAATAGAGCCCCCAAGGTGGGGCTTGATCCAGGACCCAGAGATCACCACCAGAGCCAAAGACAGACAGTCAACCGGCTGAGACACCCAGGTGCCCCTAAACATTACATTTTCACAGAACTCCTCTGAGGTAGGGGCTGTCACTAGCCCTATTTGACAAAGAAACGGAGACACAGAAGTCTCAAGTCACTTATGTGATGTCACAGAGCCAAAAGTGGGTAGAGCTGGGATTTGAGTGTAGGCTGGGGGTAGAGGGGAACAGTTCCAGCGGCCACATCCTTACTCCACTTTCCTTGTTCCTGAGTCACCAGTCAGACATGTCAGCTGTCATCTCTCACACACACACACACACACCTGGCCCTGGGCCTCACCAGCATCATCCCCAGCATATTAAAATGCCCCTATAGGCACCCGGGTGGCTCAGTCCGTTAAGCATCTGCTTTGGGCTCAAGTCATGATCCCAGGGTCCTGGGATCAAGCCCTGCATTGGGCTCCTTGCTCAGCAGGGAGCCTGCTTCTCCCTTTCCCTCTGCCTACCACTCCCCCTGCTTGTGCCCTCTCTCTCTGTCAAATAAATAAATAAAATCTTTTAAAAAGAAAGAAAAAGAAACAGGAGAAGGCACATAGGGTGGTGTCATCAGTGTAAACTGAGAACACGTGCCTGGGGAACAAGCTTGTGGCTGTGAGCTCTTCCTGTCTGAGGACAGCTCTGAGCCCACCGCAGGGATGCCTGAGGCGTGAGGGTGGGGAACAAAGGTGGGAAATAAATAAATGTAAGTCTCTGTACTCAGTGCCCTGTCCCCCCCAGATCAGTCCCCCAAGCTCCTTATACTCCCCTCCCACTTGTCAGACAAAGGGATCCTGTTAAAACATAAGTCACATCACGCCCCTTCCTCTGCTCAGACCCCTCCCTCCAGCCTCAGAGGAAAACCTAAAGATGGTATTCGAGTCCACCAGCTCATACTACCGGCCCCATCACCCCTGTGTCCTCTCCCACCCCCTCACATCCAACTCCTCAGGCTCCTCTGACACATTGGGCAGGAGCCGACCCCAGGGCCTTTGCATTTGCTATCCCCCTGCCTGCAATGCTCTTCCACCAGATGTCCAGATAGCTGCCTGGCTGCCTTTTCACTTTCTCGGGGTCTCTATTGCACTCCCCACACGGCTTTCCCATCACTCTCCCATTTCCGTATCTGCCTTTCTTTCCAGTAGGTGCTACTCTCTAATATATGTCTATTTGCTTACTTGTTTCCTGCCTATGTCTCCCACTGCTGGGATGTCAAGTTCATGGAGGCTGTCTTGTCTCCTGCAGGGCCGCAGAGTGTCCAGAACAGTGCTGGGCATGCAGTAAGAGCTCAGGCAATACTTTCGGAATGTGAACGAACATTTCCATGGACCAGCTTACACATAGATGCGTGATTCCCATTCATTACCCACTGGTGAACTCATTCATTCTCATTGTTTTTAAAGATTTTATTTATTTGACAGAGAGAGATCACAAGTAGGCAGAGCGGCAGGCAGAGCAAAAGAGAGGAAAGCAGTATCCCCACTGAGCAGAGAGCCCGAAGCAGGGCTCAGTCCCAGGACCCTGAGATCATGACCTGAGCCAAAGGCAGAGGCTTTAACCCACAGAGCCACCCAGGTGCCCCTCATTCATTTTAAGATTTTCTTTTTATACTTTATATTTAGAGCCAATGTGTTTGTTCTGTTCGGTTACAAACATACCTTCAGGGCCTCACAGAGCAAATAGCCTTGAACACACCAAGAACAAAAACAACAGGAGAGCCCCAGATGTGTATGTAGAAACATGCCCATGGCACATTGAGACAGCCTCACCTATGGTGCACACTCCACGCAGCAGGCGGGGCAGGGATGGGAGACTCCCTGTGGGCATCTGGCTCAGCCTAGCTGGTCAGGGAGGACTCCCTGGAGGAGGAGATGCAGCACCCAAAACCCAAAAGACGATTCAGAAGTTGTCAAAAAGAGGGGCACCTGGGTGGCTCAGAAGGTTAAGCCTCTGCCTTCAGTTCAGGTCATGATCTCACAGTCCTGAGATTGAGTTCTGCTTTGGGCTTCCTGCTCAGCGAAGAAGCCAGCCACAAGAGGCCATGGAGGGTACGATTCCAATCAACTGACATCTAGAAGAGGGAAATCCATAGAAACAAGAAGGGGATCAGTGGTGGCCCTACTGAGCCAGGGGGAAGAAAGCAAAGGGAGTGACCCTGATGGGCTAACTAACGGGTATGGGGGTTTCTTTTCAGGGTGATGGAAATGTTCTGGAATTAGATGGTGGTGATGGTTGCACAACTTTGCAATATGCTAAAAAAAAAAAATACACATTGAATTGTACACTTTAAAAGGGTGAGTTTTATGCTATGGGAATATCTCTGGTTTTTTGTTTTGTTTTAAGTAGGGCTCCAAACTGGGCGGACTTAACTCACAACACTGAGATCAAGAGTCAGACGGGCTTAACCTACTGAGCCACCCAGGCGCCCCAATATCTCTGTGTCTTAACAATGAAGGAAAACAGAACTCTCAAGACAGAAAGCAGAAAAAAAGAGATAAAGGAGGGGACATTTCAACCTCTCTTGGGCCCCAGACATTCCTGCCATAACAGGAATGCAGAGAAGGGAGGTGGGGGCCCAGGAGAACTGGAAGGGAGGTGGGTTCCAGGATTCAGGAGTGAGGGGAGGGGGTCTGGACTGGGGGAAAGTGATTTTGGTCTCTGGTGGTCTCTGACACAGAGCTGCAGGCTCGGAGATGCTCTCTGCCCCCAGACACATGCACTGGGGTCTCAGAGCCCACCCCTCCCACCCCCACTCCCCTCCTGTGACCTTTCTCTCTGCTCCCATCACCCACTCCCAGTTGTTATTCAACTGACTCTGAGGTCCACCCTGAACAAACTTCAGCCTGTTCCTGTCCCCAGGATGGACAAACATTGCAAACAGCAAACAGCCCACACTGACCTTGGAGCCGGGGGCAGGGGTCAGTGACCTCCCCCAGGCCCATCCTGCTGCCAGCCCCGCTCCAACCTCCCTCTTGACCTCTAGGACCCAGGTGAGGAGGGGCCGCAGGGGTTGTCCTAACTTGGCTAGCGGTGAGGGAGCCGGGTTCAAATTCACCACTTGCTGGTTGAGGAGCCATTAGTCAGTGGCCTCACCCCCGCACCCCCAAGCCTCTGTGTTCTCATCTGTAAAATGGGAGTGATGAAGAGGCCTGGACCATTCATTGAGTTAAGGCACCAAACCACCACCAGCTGTGATGCCTAGTGCAGAATATGTGCTCAGAAAACACAAGCTTGGGGCACCCAGGGACCACAGCCAATTGAGTGTCTGACTTCGGCTCAGATCATGATCCCAGGGTCCTAGGATAGAGTCCTGCATCAGTCTCCCTGCTCAGTGGGGAACCTGCTTCTCCTTCTCCCTCCCCGCCAGCTTGTGCTCCCTCTCCCTCTCACCCTTGTTCTCTCTCACATAAATAAAATCTTTTTTTTTAAAGATTTTATTTATTTATTTGACAGACAGAGATCACAAGTAGGCAGAGAGGCAGCCAGAGAGAGAGGAAGGGAAGCAGGCTCCCTGCTGAGCAGAGAGCCCGATGTGGGGCTCGATCCCAGGACCGCGGGATCATGCCCTGAGCTGAAGGCGGAGGCTTCAACCCACTGAGCCACCCAGGCACCCCTCAAATAAATAAAATCTTAAAAAAAAAAAAAAAAACGAAAACTCAAGTTTAATAAATAGCCTCTGACCTTGACTGAGCACCTCTGCGGGGTGTCTGGCGCTTCCCACAGCAATTTACATAAATAGTCTCCTCTACTCTCCAGGGCAGCTGGTCCATGACTCCCAGACATGGACAGAGAAAACAGGCCCAGAGAGGTTAAGTGACTTGCACCAGATCACACAGCAGGGGAGATGTGGAGGCAGGCTCTGAACCCCATGTGCCTTGCGCTTACGCACAATGCATGGTGGGCTTTTCTTTTTCTTTTCTCTACAGTCAAATACAGAATATAAAATGTACTGGGACCTAAGTCCGGGAGGCAACATTTCTGGGGGCTCTTGTTCCTCTGTTCCTCTTCCGTGCTCAGCTCTCCTGGCCAGGGGAGGGGGAGGCTGTGCTGCAGGGCAGAGAGCAGAGCCCTCCCCTGGCTGCCTCCCCATGCCCCTTGGCAGGGACGTCAGAGACAGGGGCCCAGGTGACAATGACAAACAGAGGCCTTACCCACCCCTGCTGGCCTCCCTCCTTCCTCTGTTACTGTTCTAGGGGTATGCTTCAGTGCCATTAGGGATGGTGCCAAGGTTGTGCCACCATCGTCACTGTCCATTTCTGGAACTTTCTCATCATTCCAAACAGAACCTCACGGACATTTCATTCCCCCCCACCCCACCCCAGAGGTTTCATTTTGCTCATTATTGTTGGTGGGGAGCTGCGGGGCACTTTGTTGCACACCTACTGCGTGCTGGAGCCCGGGCTGGGGCCCCTGGGGGAGCAGCGTTCTGTTGGAAGCTGCCCCTTATCTGGGGGGAGGGGAGGCATTCCAAGACCCTCAGGGGATGCCCAAAACCACAGAGAGTGCCAACCCGGGATCTACTGGGTTTTTTCCTGTCTGTACACACCTATGATAACGTTTAACTTATAAATTAGACACAGGGGTGCCCAGGTGGCTCAGTCATTAAGTGTCTGCCTTCATCTCAGGTCATGATCCCAGAGGTCATGGGATGGAGCTGCCAGTGGGGCTCCATGCTCAGTGGGGAGTCGGCTTCTCCCTCTGCCTCTGCCCCTCCCCCTGCCCATGCTGGCGCTCTCACGTGCTCTCTCTCTCTCTAACAAATAATTAATACAAAAGGTTGGGGGGGGGGGACTATCAGATATGTTGTTCAGGCTGTGGCCAAGTTGCAGTTGTCCTATTCATCGCATAAAAATACAGGATCCTGGGGCAGCTGGGTGGCTCAGTGGGTTAAGCCTTTGCCTTCGGTTCAGGTCATGATCTCTATCCTGAGATAGAGTCCCACAGAGGGCTCCTTGCTCAGTGGGAAGCCTGCTTCTCTCTCTGCCTCTGCCTACCACTTTGCCTGCTTATGCTCTCTATCTGACAAATAAATAAATAAAATCTTAAAAAAAAAAAAAAAAGGAAAGAAAATCGTCATAAACAGCCATGATCTGTAAGCCCCACCATGACCAGGGTTCTCATTAAGACATTTCCTTCTATCACTTCATTCAGTCAAAATCCTGCCTCTAGTAGGATTATAGGCCCCTTTTTCAGAGGAGGGAACTGAGGCCAGAGATAGGGGCCAGCAGGTGAGGTGGACCGAGGATTTGAACACCAGTCACTGTAGGAGGCCACAGAGCCTTCCGTCTTCCCCTGTCAGGCCAGAGTCCTAGAAGGGTAGGAAGGAGGGAGGCCAGCAGGGGTGGGTAAGGCTTCCGCTTGTCACTGTCACCTGGGCCCCTGTCTCTGAAGTCCCTGCCAAGGGGCGTGGGGAGGCAGCCAGGGGAGGGCTCTGCTCTCTGCCCTGCAGCACAGCCTCCCCCTCCCCTGGCCAGGAGAGCTGAGCACGGAGGAGAAACAGAGGAACAAGAACCCCCAGAAATGTTGCCTCCTGGACTCAGGCCCCAGGCCCTGCCCTCCTTCAGCTTCTGTGTTCTGGTCCTGGCCTGTGTTGTGGGTGAGGAGGTGTGGATGCAGGGGTGTGCGGGGTGTGCAGGCTAGCAGACGCGCCGTAGGGAGCTTGTGTGTTTCATCGTGTGCAGATGGCTGTGCGTTTCTGGTGGCCGCGTGAGAGGTGTGCACGTGGGGCTGGTGCAAATGACCGGGGTACGGGTCGTGCCTTGGTGTGGGTATTTGCACAAGAATAGAACGTCACGGTAAATGCGCATGCCGGCGAACATACCTGTGTAGGTTTGCGTGCACACGTTTTCATGCAGAAGTTATGAGTGTGTAGATGACATGAGGGTGTCTATGTGTTGGTATGTGAACCTGTCTGCATTCTGCACGTGCATGTAAAATTTTAACACTCCAGTGTGCAAGGCGTCCTCCCAATTGCCTCATGTGTGGTTAACTCTGAGTTCTCCCAGGATCCCTGAGGTAGGGCCTCTCATTATCCCATTCTGCAGAAGGGAAAACTGAGTACAGAAGAGGTTCGATCATTGACTAAAGAACCTCACAGGTCCTATGGGTGCCTCTGTACGTGCATGATCGTGTGTGTCTGCATGAAGGCTGGGATCTGTAGGTGACGCTTTGCGCAGCAGGTGCGAGAGTGCTGGACAGGCAGGTGTGTCTGAGGAGGTCAAGTGCGATCCAAGGCAGGACCCCTGGCCCCCTGGGGAGGAACAAACAACACAGTCCTACCAGCCTCCATCCTTGGGGGTGGACAGTCTTCCTGTGTTCTCCCTCTGCTGTCTGCAGAGGTGGTTCAGACAGTGTGGGGGTTGTGGGAGACCTGAGGGGGGGCAGCAAGCTCAGGTAGTAAAGGAGGCATCAGAAGAGGGGTGGGGCCAAGGGGGGGTTACAAAACTGAGGGGGACACCACAGGCAGATAGAGGGGTGACTGAAGGGGCCGCAGGCACAGAGGGTGAGAGGCAGCAGTGACGGGTGTCAAGGGGCTGCCCTCGGGCCACCAGGGGGGGACAGTGATGGTGAGCACAGAGGGGAAAGCAGGAGGAAGAATTCTCAGGTCCCAGCCCACCCATGTGGCCCTCTGGTCCCGCCTAGCCCACCAGCAAGCGGTGCCCACAGAATCCCCAAGCCCCCAACCAGGGCTAGCGAGTGGTTCTTGGAGCCTGCTGCCTGACAAGGTGAAGGTGCTGGTGACCAGGACCAGAGAGAAGTGGCGGTGGTTCTGGTGAGTGTGTGCCCCTGTGCTTTGGGGGTGGGTGGACTCTCCGGTCTGAGGGAGGAGGGGCTGGGGACAGGACTCCTGTGTCTGACGGAGGAGACGCTGGGGGCCTGGACCCCTGGGTCTGATGGAGGAGAAGCTGAGGGTCTGGACTCTTAGGTCTGAGCGAGGAGAGGCCGGAGGCTTGGACCTCTGGGTCTGAGGAAGGAGGGGCTGAGAGTCTGGACCCCTAGGTTAGAAGGAGAACCTGGGTCAGAGGGAGGAGGGGCAGGGCCAGAACTCTGGGGTTCTAAGTGGAATAAGCCTGTGACCTCTGGGTCTGAGAAGAGTGGAGAGTAAGAGTCGAGAGCAGGCACTCCTAGGTCTGAAGGAGGAGGGCTGAATGGGACAGCGGAAGTCTTGGGGGTGGATGGGGTCTCAGCTGTTATGTCCCCTCTCCTGCAGGGGACCGGAGGCCTTCCAGGGCTTTGTGAAGACCTACTACGACGACCACCTGAAGGACCTGAGCGTCCGCTCCCGGGCCTGGCTCCGCAGCTCCAAAGACAGCCTTCTGAACCGGGCCCACAGCCTGTGCCCCCGGCTTCTCTGTGGGGACGGGGACTAGAATTAAAGTTTCTGCTGCCGCCACAATAAAGAAATACTTCTCTTGTGTCCCTGACCCAGTCCCTTCCCACTGTGGCCCCCCCCAACAGTTCAAGAGTAGAGGACGTGACACCTGGCCAGGGAGGGGCGGGGGGGGGTGGGGGGGCTGAGGAGAAGGAGGCAGGGGGAGCACTCACTTCTCCTAGCGCTGAAACCCACCCCTGCGGGCTTGTGGGGGGAAGGAGACCTCAGACAGCCGAGTTTGGGGTTGGAGGGGGAAGGCTGGAGTGTGGATGTGGTCAGCAGGTCCCCACAGCCACCTGTCATTCCAAGTTCTGCCTTTGCTTCCTACGTGAGGGAAACCCCAGCCCCCTTTCCTGGTGGGTGCCCAGAACCCCTAACTCTTCACAGCCCCCCACCCAGCCTGTCTCTCTCAGGAGTGAGTTTTCAGAGTGGGGGGCCCCGTGTGGCTTGACCCTGGGACAGTCACTGCCCTCCCTGCCCCGCACCGCCCCCTCAGCGGCCCTGTTGGCTCGGACTTTGGCCTAGGGACAAAGTGAGGGTGGTGGCTCTGGACAGGGAGGTGGACCACAAGAGCTATAAAGGCTTTCTCTGCCCTCGTGGAAGCCGGTGAGGACAGCCTGCCGGAGCCGGGTAAGAGAGGGACCAGGATGGAAATGGGGAAGGGTCAGCAGGGAGAGGGCAGAGATAATATGAGGTCAGAAACCCCACAGAGTTCCAACATTAGATTCCTCTGTTGGAAGGGCAGGATTTAGAATCTTAGACCGTTCCCCCTGTGCCGATGGCCCTCGGGGTTGGATCTCAGCCTCATCTCCAAATTGCAGGAGAGACAGTCAGGCCTCTGGGCACTGTCATCGCTGAGCTGAGCGCTTCTGTCACCACAGGGCAGGGCGGTGGGGAGTGGAGACCAACGGAAGGCACAAGGATGCAGAACAGGGCCTGGCGCATCAGAAACGGGCCCCCAGGTGTATGAGGCGCATCCCCGTGCCCACTGGGTCTCAGCGGGATGTCACCCTCTGCCAAGCCTTTCCCAGGCCACACATGCGACACAGCCTCCCCCGTCTGGAGTACTTATCCCCTCCCCCACAGTGTGTCCCCTCGTTGAAGACATGCTGTACATTTTCCTCATTTAATACCATTGATTGTATTTCTCTCTCATGTGGGCTGCGGAATGGCAGGGCTGTCGCCTGAGTTCACAGCAGGGACCTAGGGCCTTGCTTGGCACACACGGTTAGGCTCCAGAGGCTTCTCGAGGGAATTAAGGGATGTTAGAACGAAGGTGTGAAAATCAGGAGAATCATAAAATGTTAGACAATGAGCCCCAAGCACAGGCACTGGCAGCTGGACTCCGCGTGGGGCCGGGGGTGGACCTAGGGGTCACCGACGACCCTGCTCCACAGTCTTCTCAGCGTTCCAGGTCTTCTGAAGCTATGGGCACCCGATACCTCCTGGTTCTGGTTCTTATCCTCCTGGTCTTGGGATGTGGTGAGTGTGTTTGGCAGGGGACAGACGAGGGGTCTGTGAGGGGGATGAGATGAGCTCTAAGCATCTTCCCAGTCCGGTCCTTGCCTGGCCCTTCCCCTGTCCCCCTCCTTCCCTGCCTCGTTGCCCCCTGCAGCAGGCTCCTCAGCTCTCCTAATGCGCTCCCCCCCTGCAGAGGTCAGGGGGGCCCACGTGCCCCAGCAAGATGAAGCCGCCAGCCCTGCCCTGCTCACTCAGTTACAAGAATCACTGTATAGCTACTGGGGGACAGCCAGATCGGCCGCCCAGGAGCTATATGAGAAAACATACCTGACCGCCATGGATGAGAAAATCAGGTATCAACCCGCCCCCTCTGGGAACCAGGAGTCCTGGCCCCCAGCCCTGCCCGAACCCCAGATTCTGAGATCCCAGCCCCGTCCTCCCTAGGGATCCAAGAGTTTGGGTTCCAGCCACCTTTTCCCACAGGACACATAATTCTGGGCCCTCCAGTCTGTTTCTCCCCTAGACTCAGGGTACTCCCAGCCTCCTCCCCGCTCTGAGTGTCTGTTCTTTCTCCCCAGGGACCTATACACCAAAAGCACAGCAGCTGTGAGCACTTACGCAGGGATTTTCAGTGACCAGTTACTTTCTATGCTGAAAGGAGACCAGTAGCAGCTGGGGCCCCGGCCAGGAGGGAAGGGAGAGTCCAGACCCCACAACCCCTTGACTCCTCTGACCCGCCCCCCACTTCTCAGCAGCTGCCAGCATCCTGCTCCCAACACTAGTCTGTCTTCTTACAAATAAATTAATATACAAAGCCATTTATTTTATTCCATGTGGTTGCTTTTCTAAGACAAAGATGGCGGGACTGATTCTGTCCATCCAATGGTTATTGAGTGCCCATTAGACGTATGGAGGCCTAACTTGGTCAGTGGGAATAACGAGGTAAATAATAACAAGGAATAATCGTAACAGCAAAATTAGAGACTGCCCTTCCCCCAAGGTCTGGCCTTCTCCTCTGAAATGACAAACCAGAACACAGCTAACTTCCAGTGGCCTCTGGCAATATCCAGGCCCTGGACAAGTCCTTTAAATGTGCATCCTAGTGAGGTGTTCCATGGTCCTGTGTCAGAGGGGAGACTGGTGCCCGGAGGTCACTACTGAGCATGGGAAATCAGAGCCCAGGTGGTCTGGGACCCAAGAGGATCGGTCTACAAAAGCGATGCCCTGTGACAATTCCTATACACTTGTCCGACATGTCCAAGATTTATTGGGCTCCTGCTAGGGCCAGGAGACACTGCCGGGGGGCAGTGGGGGAGAGACAGTCCTGCTTTCTGTGGCCCTTTAAAAAGCTATTGATTGGGTCTGGGCCCGATTCCATGTAGGTTTGGTGATTACAGCTGTGTGCTGTGCCTTGTTAGCTGCTCTCTCCCCTTGTTAGCAACAGTAGTGACATCTGAGCTCTCATTCAGGATCAGGAAGGAGCTCTGTTCCGTCTTGAGGCCACCAACGGAGACCGCCAGAGCGGCTGTGGGGTGGGAAGGGGCGGGGAGGCAGAGGGATGAGCCAGACAACCAAGGAAGAAGATGACTTCAGACAGCAATTTGTGGGATGCAGAAAAGAAGTGAAGATATGAAGGCCCGGGTGCTGTCCCCTCGGATAAGGGAGGGCCCCTAGAAAACCTGGCTGGGCTGGTCCCAGGGGATGCAGTGGAGTGTGGTTGGGGCTGTTGTTGCTGGGTGGTGGGAGGAGGGGAGCCGGGGACTGGCTTGGTTGGTTAGTGGTTGGGAAATGGTATCTGGGCAGTAGGGAGCTGCAGGCAAAAAGCACAGGGTGTGCAAGGAAGAGAAAAGGCAGTACAGTTGGAGAGCTCAGTGCTGGGTGCGCAGAGGGCTGAGGGCTTGGGCTTCTGGGTTCTGAGGGAGTAGACGGTGGTCCTGGGACCCCCCAAGTCCAGGGGTGGGGCTGTTGGCCTCTGAGGATCCAGGGTCTGTGTTTTTCCTAATCTGCTTGGCATTAACCTCCAGCCGGCCTCTCAGCACTCTCAGAGCAGTTTCCCAGCTCTTGAGGATGGGCAGCTAGGAGTCTAGTAGAAAACAGGGGCCTTGGGGAGGGGCTGTGGGAAATGCCCCCAAGTTCCCCAGGGCCTGGGAAGAGCTGAGGCTGCCAAACCCAGGGGGTGACGGGGAGGGGGGTACCCTAGAGGAACAATCCCTGCTCTGTCCACTTGTTTCCCACGGACTCAAGCCAAACCAAACCACTGCCCAGGCCAGTTCTGCTTCCAACCAATCCTGGTGCCCTTCCCAGATTCCTCCTTCCTTTCTCAGGCCTCCACCCCAGTCCCACTCACCCTAGGACCCCAGAGGCCAGGCCCTCAGATGCCTCTTCCCCCAGAACTCAGGAGTCTGGGACCCCAGACCTCTTCTCCCTCAGACTCAGGAGTCTGGACCCCCAAGCCTTTTTCCTCAGGACTCCAAAGTGTAGGGCTCCAGGCCTTTCCTCCCTTAGAACCTGCCATCGCGGCCTCTGGCTGGTGTTGGGCGCCCCCTAGTGGAGGACAGAGTGGCTGTGAGCTACTTAGCAGAAATGGAAGAATTTATTTGGTCACTCAACAGACAAGAGGGAGGGCTTTGCACCGGTCCTAAGGTCACAGTCTAGCCGAGAGACCTTGATGCTCCAACAGATCGGGACTCCGCAATTTATGAGAGAAGAGGGCAGACCTGAGCATTTTGTATCTAGAGTTGAAAGCAGAGATGGGGTTACAGTGAAGATGGACATTGTTTCTTTTTTTTAAATTTTAAGATTTTATTTATTTGTCAGAGAGAGAGAGACAGCACAAGCAGGGGGAGCAGCAGGCAGAGGGAGAAGCAGATGGGAGCCCGACCTGGGGCTCAATCCCAGGATCCCGGGATCATGACCTGAATTGAAGGCAGATGCCCAACCAACAAGCCACCCAGACTCCCTTGGAGATTATGTTTTAAATCCCCTCACTTGCCTTAGCTTTTAAATCCCCTCACTTGCCTTAGCTTTCTGTGATCCTCTATTTAAGCTTGTGCATGTAATTTTGTACCTTTTTTTAAAAGATTTTATTCATTTATTTGACAGAGCAATCACAAGTAGGCAGAGAGGCAGGCAGAGAGAGA
>NC_081573.1:8508258-8543238 GCF_022355385.1 Mustela nigripes | reverse complement strand
GGGGGGGGGTGGGGCCTCAATCCCAGGAGCCTGATGTCAGACCTGAGCCAAAGGCAGAGACCCAACAACCCACTGAGCCACCCAGGTGCCTGTAATTTTGTACTTTGAAAAAAGAGGCCCACAAAGTAAGTCTTCCTTTTGTCTGGTGGACTTGAATCAATACGTTCATTTCTTCCCTAGACTTAAAAACTGGGACTATGGGGCGCCTGGGTGGCACAGTGGGTTAAGTCTCTGCCTTCAGCTCAGGTCATGATCTCAGGGTCCTGGGATAGAGCCCCACATTGGGCTCTCTGTTCAGCAGGGATCATGCTTCCCCCTCTCTCTCTGCCTGCTTCTCTGCCTGCTTGTGATCTCTCTTTCTGTTAAATAAATAAAATCTTTTAAAAAAAAGATTTATTTATTTGACAGAGATCACAGGTAGAGAGGGGAAGAGAAGCAGGATCCGTACTGAGCAGAAAGCCCGATGCAGGGCTTGATCCCAGGACCCAGGGATCATGACCCCATGAAGGCAGAGTCTCTAACCCACTGAGCCTCCCAGACGCCCCGTAAATAAAATCTTAAAAACAAAAAAACAAACTGGGCCTACAATTTTTTCTAAATTTCTATTTCTTTATTTGAGAGAGCGGGCACGCGACAGCACAAGGTGGGGAAGGGGCAGAGGGGCGGCCGCCAAAACAGGGCCTCTGTCCTGGGATCATGATTTGAGCTGAGGGCAGACGCTTAACCAACTGGGCATACAATTTCACAGACTGGTTCTTGCCGCTTTTATAATCTGCCAGTGAAGTGGACTGGGAAAGACATTCTCTAAGGTAACTTCTTCCCCATGTGTTGGTCCTCAACATGAGGTAGATAGGTCATCGACCTTCTGCAAAGTTTCATCCCTTCACTTAGGAATCATCCCCTGGGGCAGTGGCGGGACAGTCCTTGGCTTCCCCCACCCAGGGCAAGACATGCCACACCCGTCCCTGACAGTGATGACAGAAAATGGGCAGGGAACGGGAAGACCTGGAGGCGGTGCTCGCACAGCCTGGGGGCCAGGGAGGGTTTCCTGGAGGTGATATTACTGCCTAGCTGGGCCCAAGAGGAAAGTGGAGGGACTAGATAATAAAATGAGAAATAAATAATTGTACAATCCTAGTGCGAAGCCTGCTCTCCCTTTCAGGTAATCTGTTAAGGTCAGTAATAACAGCGCAAGATACTGATCACCTGCTAAGAGTGAGGTGGGGCTGGATGGGTGGGTGCTGTTTACATTCGGGATCTCACTGGGTCTTTCCAAAACCCCGGCGGGGCACAAGCGGGAGTGAAATGCGTTTAACAAAAAGAGGTGGAAACTGAGGCCCAAAGAGGTATGTCCCTGATCCGGGATCACTTAGAAGGCCAGTAGCACAACCAGAGTTTAAACCCAGGTCACACCTCCACTCAATTCATACATAAGGCTTAGCAGCCGCTGATACATTTTTTCCTGATCTCCATACAACCCTCCCCAGGCCAGGGGTCTTGCAACACGTGTCCCGGCTTGGAACAGTACAAAGATACATAGCTAAGAAAAAGTATGAAGTTCACAGAGCCCTTGAAGCCGAGTCCGAGTTGCGGAATTTGCCCCGGAACGCGCATGCGGGCTAAACTAGGTGACCCGAAAGCTTGGGGAAGGGCTGGCGGCTGGGAGAACCCTGAAATACTAATTCTGAATGCACAGGAAAACTCCAACCTAAGGGTACTTAAAAGAAAGGATTGCTTTTGGAAGAGGTGTCTAAAGGCTACGACTTTGGCCAAAGGCCCGCCCCCTGAGTCTGGGTACGGTGGCCGCAGAGGTTCAGTCAACACAGGAGGGGCGCGCTTCGACCAGATCGTTTTGAGGCGTTACGGTGGCCGGGAAAGCTCAAGAAACACGGAAACGGAAAGGCCTCGGAGAATCGGCTGGGCGGGCAGGATGGCCTACAACGCTCACATAAATGGAAGACGCGAATTTACCCGAGAAAGCAAAGGGAATGGAGCCTCTGAGAAGCTCCTACGCCCGCCGAGAAAGTCCGGAAGTTCAAAGCAGGGAGAACGTCTGCTGGGTGAAAACGAACGTACGGCGGAGAGGAGGCGGAGTGGAGGCGGAGTACGGTGGCCGAACTGGTTCTTTCTTAGCCGGAAGCGGCTCTCTCGAGAGGCGTGGCTTATGCGCTCCTGCCGGATACGGTAGCTGGCGGCTCCGGCAAGTGTGAAATCTCGCGCGATCGCGCTGGCGCCGTCGGGGACGGGGCGGGGCTGGCGGCGGGGGCGGGGACCCGGAGCGGGAAGATGGCGGCGGCGCAGGAGGCGGACGGGGCTGGCAGCGCCGTGGTTGCGGCCGGGGGAGGCGGCTCCGGTCAGGTACGGAGGCCGAGAGGGGCCTGAGGGGTTCTTCCCCACCCGGGGGGCCTCCCACGGGGCGTGTCCTGCCCCTTTTCGCGGGACCTGGTGCAGTGGGGGCTCCTTGCCCAGAGGGACCTTGAGTACCGGGCCCAGGTGGGGCCGGGCAGCCCTAGAGGCCGGACAGTGCGGGGAGCGGGGCCCTGTTGCACGCCGAGTCCTCTGCACGCTCGCGCTGGGCGGCCACCAGGCTCTTTGCTCGAGCCGGGAGACAGTGGCGCGGAGGGGCGCAGACTTAAACCCAAGCACCCTGGTTCTCTACTCTGCGATTCCAGACTTCCAAGACCGTCCCTAAAGTGGACTGGCATTTAGGGTCTCCCTTGCAGTGCCTGGGATGTGGGCAACGACTGACTAAGTGGGAGTTTCCCAGCTCTGGGGAAGTCAGGTAATCGTCGTGGGTAAGGGCACGGGATATGAAGGCCGACAGTCCCACTTTACAGACGGGAATCCCAGGAAGAATGAGACTAAAGCGCTTGCAGAAGGTCACCCAGGTTGAGTTTGGGATCCATTCCGTGTAGAAGTGACCAGACATTGTTGACCCAGGGTGGTCAGGACTGGGATGGGTGTGCTTACAGCGTAAAGTAATCCTGTCGGGGAGTTAGCCCAGGTACTGAGGACATCTGCTCCATTGCTGCCTCAACTAAACCAAAGCTGCAGAACATACTAGTTCAGGCATCCATCTTTCAGGCGTGTAGGGAATGGATGGAGTGACAGCAAGGTGCTGTCGACCCACCCACTGGGATGTCACTGACATGTGGGAGGCAGTACAGGGGAGAGGAGTGCAGGTTGAGAGGGAAGAATGAAGCTGACTTTCTGTGTGACCTTGGACAAGTTTCTTGCTTTCTTTGGGCCTTCATTTCTCCAGTGGTAAGTGAAGGGGTTGCACAGGATGGTCAGCCATGTGATGGGTCACAAAGATGGTTCCAGCCACGTCCCTGCCATCCGTGGAGTGGGAGAGAAGACTGACATGTAGAGAGTTATAATCCTGAATGACTGGGGTTGTGGCAAAAGTCTGTGCCAGGGACCAAGAGAGCTCAGAGGTTTGAGCATAAAATAGCACCTAGGGAGGACCCCAGGATGAGATTTGTGTGATAGAGCCCAACGTGCTTGTTTTAGCATCTGTAACCAGGGCCTGACCTGGGGACAGCCTCAGGAAGTATTTGTTGAGTTAGCTCTAGAATGAACACACTCAGTCCCTTGGCATCAGGGATTTCCCGGTCTTATTGAAGGAAGGTCTTTTCCCCGCTCTGAGTTTCTGTCCATTACTGGATGGAGATGTGGATCAGAGAGGCTAGGGTTCAGGTTGCTCCGATTGTCGGGCTTCCAGGGACCCCCTAATTTTCTCTTGTCCCACCTCTGCTTCAAACCTTTCAAGACTTATTCCTTTGCCCTCAGGGTAAAGTACAAATTCTTGTGTAGATCAAGGTCTTGTGTGATCTGAATTTTCTTCAGGCTAGACAAGGGTTTTTCAGCCTCAGCATTTATTGACATTTTGGATTGGTTAATTCTTTGTGGTGGGGGGCTGTCCCTTGCACGGCAGCCTGTTGAGCAGCATCCGTGACCTCTGCATGCTAGAGGTCAGTGGCATGCTTACCCCTTTGCAGTTGTGGCAGTCAGAGATGTCCCAAGCACTGCTAAATGTCCCAGTTGCAAGATCACCTCTGCTTGAGAACCACTGGGTGAGAGGAGTGTCACCCACTGTGAAGCTCTTTTATTGCCAGCAGTGTGCCTTGCTTTCTCTCTCTCTCTCTCTCTCTCTTTTTTTTTTTTTTTTTTTAGATTTTATTTATTTGACAGAGAGAGACACAGTGAGAGAGGGAGCACAAGCAGGGGGAGTGGGAGAGGGAGAAGCGGGCCTCTGGTGGAGCAGGAAGCCTAATTTGGGGCTTGATCCCAGGACCCTGGGATCATGACCTGAGATGAAGGCAGATACTTAATGACTGAGCCACCCAGGTGCCCCTTGCTTTCTCTTTATTGCCTTTGCATCTTGTTCTTCCTTCTTTATCTGGTTGATCCTTACAGGTTCTGTACATCTCAGACGTCCCCTCCTCTAGGAAGCCCTCTCTGACCCTCTAAGACTGGGTCAGGGCTCCCATGGCACCATGGGCTCTCCTGTCCCAGCCCTGCCCACTCTGGGTTATACCATCTGCCTGTCTCTTCCCCTGGACTGGGAGCCCTTGGAGGGCAGAACCAGGTCTGTCATGGTCAATCTCTTGTCCCCTGCACTGCCCAGCTTGGGCATAGAGCACAGAGCAGGTGCCCAGTGTTTGTGGAATCAAGAGATGTTGAGGTAGAGGCTGGGCTGGACTGGAATTCCTATGGTGGATCATGGCAGTCAGTGAGGATGTGCTGGAAAGCCTGTCTTCATGCTCCCAGCCCAGCCTCCTGGTCTCAGTTGCTTCTGGGCCCCTTAGCCAGTAGTTCCGTGGATTGTGTGTGAGACTGGACATGTGGGTCCCAGAGGAGGAACTGTGTCTTAGACAGTATTGTGTCCGTAGCCACATACCTTCCCCAGGCCTATGGGGCCCTCAGCAGTCCATGCTCCTGCTAGCCTGCTTCTTCACCCAGGGTCTCCAACACAGGGCCCTCAGCCCTGCCCTTCATTCCTTCAGCTGACGTATACTGAGTCCCTGCTCCATGCAAGGCCCCAGGCTAATGGTGGGGCTACGGCTATGAGCAGAACAGCCCCTGCCCTCTTGGAGCTCATGTTCTATTTAAGGGCTGGGCAGTGGGGATAGAAAAATGGACAAGAAAACAGTGAATAAGATAAAAAAGAAGTATATATAGCGGGTCGGATATTGATAAGTGTCATAGACAGAGTAAAGCTGGAGAAGGGGATAAGTAGTGAGGGGTGGCTAAGAGGGTTGCAGTTTAAACAAGGTAGTCTGGGAAGGCCTCTCTGAGGAGGTGACTTTTTTTTTTTAAGATTGATTTATTTATTTGAGAGAGCAAGTACGAGAGCTAACTTGGGAAGGGGCAGAGGGAGGGAGAGAGAAACTTCAGCAGACTCTGCTCAGCATAGAACCCAACATGGGGCTGGGTGGCACGACCCTGAGATCATAAACTAAGCTGAAACCCAAGAGTCAGTTGCTTAACTGATAGGCCACCCAGGAGCCCCCTGAGGAGGCAGTGTATGAACAAAAACTTGAAGGAGATGAGGGAGAGGGAGGCAGGCAGATATGGAGGAGTGGGAACCTCTTAAATAAAGGGAACAGCCTGTGCAAAGGCCCTGAGGTGACAGGTACCTGGCTGTATGAAGGAACAGTGAGGAGGCTATGTGTCTGAAGCCAGTGAATGAGCAGAGAGGGGTGAGAGTAGAGAGGCAGTGAGGGGGCCAGATGAGGCTAAGACTTGGGAGGCAACCTGAAGATTTTGCCTTTACTCCAAGGGAATTGGAAGCCACAGGAGAGTTACCTTTCTTTTGAAGTGTAACAGATCACACAACATTCACCTGTCATGAGTATGGAGACCAGTGGCGTTTACTGTGGTCATGCCGAACAACCATTGCCACTTGCCATCATCCGGTCCCCATCCCCTCAGAACCTTTCAGTTCCCTTTTGCAGCCACTCTGTCCCCAGCAGAACTGGGGGGACAAGTAGCTTTTTTTTTTATTACCAAGTAGCTTTCCATTGTATGGATACACCCTGCTCATTCATCGAGGGGCATCAGGGTCGTTTCTGGCTATTACCAGCAATGCCCCCATGAGCATTTGTGCATAAACTTTTTTTTTTTTTTAAGATTTTATTTATTTGACAAACCGAGATCACAAGTAGGTAGAGAGGCAGGCAGAGAGAGAGGGGGAAGCAGGCTCCCCGCGGAGCAGAGACCCTGATGCGGGGCTCGATCCCAGGATCCTGGGATCATGACCTGAGCTGAAGGCAGAGGCTTTAACCCACTGAGCCACCCAGGCGCCTCTGTGCGTGAGCTTTCGTGCATGTGTACAGTTCTCCTTTCTCTTGGGTGGAGACCGAGGAGCGGGGCCACTGCTTCGTATGGCAGGTGCCTATTTCACTTTTTATTTTTATTTTCTTAAAAAATTTTAAAAAAAGGGCGCCTAGGTGGCTCAGTGGGTTAAAGCCGCTGCCTTCGGCTCAGGTCATGGTCTCAGGGTCCTGGGATTGAGTCCCGCATCGGGCTCTCTGCTCAGCAGGGAGCCTGCTCCCCCCCCCCCCGCCTGCCTCTCCATCTACTTGTGATCTCTCTCTGTCAAATAAATAAATAAAATCTTTAAAAAAAAATTTTTTTTTAAATATTATTTGCGGGGGGGCGGGAGAGAAAGCGCGTGCGCACTAGCTGGGGGAGGGGCAGATGGAGAAGCAGTGTCTCTGCTGAGCGAGGAGCCTGATGTGGGGCTCGATCCCGGGACTCTGGGATCACAACCTGAGCCGAAGGCAGACGCTTAACTGACTGAGCCTCCCAGGCATCCTGCACATTTTACTTTTTAGTTCTCTGCTGTATTTTTCAAAGTTGCAGCTCTTGTTTCCCCACCGGTAGTATACAGCCCATCCAGCTTCGCCAGCACTCGTGATTGTCTATCCTTTTGATTGTGGCCAGCATAGCAAAGTGCCTTTTCTCTGCAGTTTCCATTTATGTTTCTGTGGAAGGGTCTCCAGCCAGCTTGTCTGCCAGTGCGGGTAAGAACAGACCTCAGGGTCAACCAGAGGTGGGTTCAGATCCCAGCCTGGCCTCATCTTCTGTTGCTTGATGGGAATCAGGTCAGACCTGCTGGAAGCTCTTTCTTGGTCCCTGGTGCTCCCAGTAGCAAGGCCAGCCCTGAATGAGGGGCCCTGAGCCTGTTTCTGACCCTGCCTGCTCCCCAGCAACTGCATCCCTGAATTTGTCCCTCTTCCAGCATGCTTTTCACCAAAATGTCAAAAATAGCTCCTCAGGCAGGTGTCAGACTACCTGATCCAAAGTGGCTCCCCGTCCCCACCCCAGGAGCCATTCTCTGACCCTGCATCTTTCCTCCAGGGCACTTTCCCCCTGTTTACCAGTTTGATCCTGTTGATGGTTCCATGGGTGTGTTTCCCTCTGGACCCTGAGCTCCAGGAGGGCAGGGCCCAGAGCTGTCTGGCCACTGCATAGCACAGAGCCTGGCATACAGTAGGTGCTCAGGAAATCTTTTTGTCCACACACAAAGGAAATATTTTCTGTCTCTAACATACCAGTGTTTTTACAACCTGGCTCTTGGGTGGGAGAGAGGAAGTGACGTGCCTAAGATCTCACAGCCAGGAACTGCGGGACCCCAGAGCCCCCACCTTTTACCATGGTGGTGTCCCTCATGTTGGGAGATGCAGAGACGAGCTCTTGCTGGTGAAGGGGATGGGATGACAAATGCCAGAAGGAGTGGGCTCCAGGCCATGGTGGGGGGAGGCTAGGCAGTGGAGGCCTGGACCTGGGTGCCGGGGGCAAGCCCTTCGGGGAGCACATGTTGATTCCACAGAGCCCCTGCTCTGTGCTGGGTGGTGCTTCTGCCCAATAGTGACCATATTGGGCTCTGGGCTCTAGCTTCAGGGAGCAGTGTGGACCGTCCTCACCACTAGACCATGTCTCTCTTCCTTTCTGTACTTGCTGCTTCCTCTGCAGTGTCCCCTTGTTACGTATTTTAGGCCTCAGCTCCAATGGTCCCTTCCTCCAGGAAGCCCTCCTTGACCTCAGATGTCCCTGCTAGGATCCTATATCCCCGCCCTCTCCACTCTGGATCATCCCTGTCTGGGGACTCTTGGGCTCCCCGACTGGACTGTGATCCCAAGGAGGGCAGCACAAGGCTGTCTTGGTCATTTCTGTGTCCCCAGCGCAGAGCTGGTTTTGGGGGAGTGTTTTTGTCTTGAAGGAATAAGATCCACCACCCTTCCTGGGTGACTTTACTCTTCATTCTCCAGTTACTGATCAAGGCACCTGCTCTGTGTGCTTAGCCCTGTGCTGGGCCTTGGCATGCAGTGGGGCCTCAGAACGCCCCCATGCCTCAGGTGGCACCTTCCCTCCTGACGTGTGTCTCTGTTTCCTGCAGGTGACCAGCAATGGCAGCATCGGGAGGGACCCGCCGGCAGAGACCCAGCCACAGAACCCACCACCCCAGCCAGCACCCAATGCCTGGCAGGTCATCAAAGGCGTGCTGTTCAGGTGAGCGCATAGCGGTTGGTTTTGTTCACTGAAAAAAAATCAAGTCAGGAAAGTTTGAAGAAGAAAAGGAAAACGTCACTGGGATGAACCAGCACCCTGTTAGTGGAGATCTGTTTCTTTTTTTTTTAATATGATAGAGTTTTCTTGTGGTGGTAAAATACAGTGTTGTGGGGTTTTATTTGTTTTGTTTTGTTTTAAGATTTTATTTTTAAGTACTCTCTACACCCAATGTGGGGCTTGAACCCATGACCCCAAGGTCAAAAGTCCCATCCTCTACCAACTCAGCCAGCCAGGGGTCCCTAAAATACATATTAATTTGCTAGGGCTGCTATAACAAATGGCTCAGGCTAGGGGCAGGGGTCAGGGGGACTTAAGCTACACAAATTTATTTCCTCACAGTTCTGGAGGCAACAAGTCTGAGATCAAGGTGTCAGCATGTCTGGTTTCTTCTGAGGCCTCTGTCCTTGGTCTGTAGATGGCCATTTCCTATGTCCCTACATGGCCTTCCACTGTGTGTGTCTGTGTCCTAGTCTCTTATAAGGTCACCAGCCCACCCTAGTGACCTCACTTAGCTTTAATCACCTCTTTAAATAATACAAACATAGTCACTGAAGTGCTCAGGGTTAGGACTTCCGCATATGAATTGGCCTGGGACGGGGGTCAGGGGGAGGGAACAGGGGCACACACGCAGTTTAGCCCCAACCCGTGCATTACATAAAACCTTCCATTTTAAAACCTGTTTTTAAGTGCACAATTGTACAACCATTACCACCACTCCATCTCCAGAACTTTCTCATCTCCCCAAACTGAAACTATGTCCATTGAGCACTTACCCTCCGTTTGCCTTCCCTCCAGCCCCTGGCACCCACCATTCTACTTTCTGTCGCTATGAACTTGGCTGTTCTACTTACCTCATATAACTGGAGTCCTATAGGCTGTGCATTCGTGCCTGGCTGTTGGTGATCTTTGTGTGTGTGCATTCAGATGGTTCTTCCCTGGGTCGTGGGAGCCAGGGCATGCCTTCTGGAAGCTCGGCCCTTGACCGAGGCCCTGGGGAGATGCTGGGTGGGTATGGGGAGCTATACCTGAGGCTGAGTTCTGCCTCTGCTGGCCTGGACCTAGGGACAGTTCCCTTCTCTGCTCTGGGCCTTTTTTGCCCACCTGCAAAATAGACATTTCTTTGTCTGTCCAGAGATGTATTGTAGTGAAATGTTTTCAAGAGACAGGCTGTGTGTTTAAGCAGGCTTTTCTTTTTTTTTTCTTTTAAAGATTTTATTTATTTATTTGACAGAGAGAGAGGGAACACAAGCAGGGGGAGCGGGAGAGGGAGAAGCAGGCTGAGCAGGAAGCCTGATGTGGGCCTCAATCCCAGGACCCTGGGATCATGACCTGAGCCAAAGGCAGATGCTTAACGACTGAGCCTCCCAGGCACCCCAGACTTTTTCTCTCCTTAGTTGTGAGGAATTTCTTGGCAGAGTTGTTTGTTTAATTAAGATTTTATTTAAATTCCAGTTAGTTGGGGCGCCTGGGTGGCTCAGTGCGTTAAGACTCTGCCTTTGGCTCAGGTCATAGTCTCAGGATCCTGGAGTCGAGCCCTGCAATAGGCTGTCTGCCCGGCGGGGAGCCTGCTTCCCCTTCTCTCTGCCTGCCTCTCTGCCTATTTGTGATCTATGTCTGTCGAATAAATAAAAATCTTTAAAGATAAATTCATTCATTCATTCATTCCCGTTCGTTAACCTGCAGAGTATTCGTTCCAGATGTACCCTACAGTGACTTGCCAGTTCCATCCGTCAGCCGGTGCTCATCACAGGTGTGCTTGTGCACCTGTGACCCTCGACCCCGCCACCTGTTTCTCCCATTTCTCACCCACCTCCCCTCTGCTAACCAGCATGTGTTCTGTGTAATGAAGGGTCTGTTTCTTGGTTTGTCTCTCTTCCTCCCTCTCTTTCTGTTTTTTTCCTTTCCTTGTTTGTTTTGTTTCTTAAATGCCACAGAGGAGTGAAATCACGTGGTATTTGTCCTTCTCTGACTTACTTTGCTTAGCCTAGTACTCTAGTTCCATCCGTGTTTGGCATAGGGCCAGCTTTTGTTCTTTTTTATGGCTGAGTAATATTCCAGTGCGCGCTTACCTGCACGCATCACCTCTTTGTCCATTCATCCATCAGTTGGTGGACACCTGGGCTACTTCTAGAATTTCACTGTTGTAAATGCTGCTGTAAACATCAGGGTGCATGTATCCCTTTGAATCAGTATTTTTGTATTCTTTTTTTTTTTTTTTTTTTAAGATTTTATTTATTTATATGACAGAGAGAAATCACAAGCAGGCAGAGAGGCAGGCAGAGAGAGAGAGAGGAGGAAGCAGGCTCCCCACTGAGCAGAGAGACCGATGCGGGACTCGATCCCAGGACCCTGAGATCACGACCTGAGCCGAAGGCAGTGGCTTAACCCACTGAGCCACCCAGGCGCCTCAGTATTTTTGTATTCTTTGGGTAAATACCTGGTAGCGCCGTTGCTGGGTCTACGGTAGTTCTGTTTTTAATTTTTGGGGGACCATCCGTGCTGTTGTGCACGTGGCTGTCACCATATCCTTTCCCACCAGCGGAGCAAGAGGGTTCCTTTTCCTGCACATCCTTGCACAGCCAAGTTGTTTAAAGGAGCCCTCCCTTGGCTAGGATGGCCTCACATGGCCGTAGCTTGCCACCAAAATGGGAGATGTGGTCTTTATTCTGGGAAATCTCGTACCCTGCTGAAAGCAGGAATTTTGTTCCCGAGGAAGAAGAGGGTGGTTTGGGTGGCCAACTATGTGTCTCCTCTAGGCTGTCTTACTTGTTTGTTTTTTTTTTTCCCCTAAACTTATAAATTTATGAATAATACACACTTATCATAGAGAGTAAAATCAAAGAATACAGATACATAGAAAGAAGAAAGTAACAGAAGTGTCGCAGATCGGGGGCCGTCCTATGAGCATGCACGTGCAGTTTGCCTCCAGTGTGATTGTAGATGGTTGCTCACAGACAGTTGTTCAGAAGAGAGAAAAACTGAGAACAGCCTGCTTGTCCACACCAGAGGATCAGCTCCAGAAATGGGGGAGGGGGGATGCCGTGGAAGTGCCTGCTAGAGTCCGACGTTGTGTAGGAGCACAGGTCTGTTCCAACGTCTCAGTCCCCCCACCTCCGAACCATGTGTGCAGGTGGGCTGATGGTCCCTCTTGTGTCTGAGTTTCCATCTTGAGTTCAGAATCCTGCCAGTTAGCTCGCAGATCACGAAGGGATGCTATGAGACTCTGGTATCTGCTCAGAATTTGGCCAGGATCACTTTTGTTGTTGATGTTAAAAAAAAAAACCTTAGAAAATTACAAAGAAAAACAGCTGGAGGAAAAAAAGGCAACAGCCCACCATCCCAGATGCAGTCAGCCCTCACAGTTTGGTGTGGGCCATGCCCGCCGGCCCGGCGTCCTCCAGTGGTGCCACCCAGGACGCGAAATTCTTCAGTGTTCCGCCCGGACTCTTGGGCGCCATGCCTGACATGTTCCAACCTTCTTCCACGGCGGGGCCTCTGTTCCCTCTCCCTTCTCTGTTCCACTCTCCCCTGCCACGTCCAGTAAGCACCTGGAGTTTTCTTACCTATGTGTTTCGTTTCTTTCTTTTTTTTTTTTTCCATGCTCCAAGCAGCTGCGGATAAAGATTATTTTTATCTTTCCCTTCACTTTTACATAAGAGCAGCCTGTTTTACACAGTTCTGCTCCTTGATTTTTTCTCATTAACAGTATATCTTAGAAATCTTTCCACATCAGTACAGAAGGGCACTTCCTTCTGATAGACATTTTTAATACACTTCCAACGGAGGCTCATTTCCTCCCTTAGAATCAGGCCGCACCGAGCATCCGCCTGGCTGGGGGCCCGGAGACCATCTTGTCTGGCACTCTGAGAGCGGGGCTCAGGGTTTGTTTTCAGGCGCCTGGGAACTCTACAAAGCTTCGATTGCGTGAGAATGGACTTTTTGGGGGAGAGAGGGTGGAGTCTGGGATTCACCACCTCTTCATGATACACCCCTGGTTACCTGGTGTGGGGGATGGGACAGGAACCGGGTGGGAAAATGGATGAGATGGGAAAGTGTTGTTTCTGTCTTTTTATCTATTTAACTTAATTCTGAGCCCGGGAACGTAGGATACCTAGGTGGGGTGGGACAGAAGATCCAAAGTCTCTTTTTTTTGCTGAGCCAGGAAGTTGAAAGCATTAGGGGAGTGCCAGTTCCCCTATAGGCCTGTTGTCAGAGGGTAGGGCTTCCTGGCCTGGAATGTGTGGATGGAGGCATGTGGCCATGTGCCGTCTGAGAGGATCCACAAAACTGGGGGCGTGTAGGTCACACAGGTGCTCTTCAGGGAACTGGGGATCTGGAATCCCTAAAAGACATCTGGTCCCATCAGCCTTGTTTTACACATGGGGACCCAGAAGCCCAGAGGGAGTGGGACTCCCACAGGCTACACACTAAGCCAGGGCCAGGCTGCCACTGGGTGTCCTTGCTCCCATACCCTCCCTTGGCATATGGGAGCCTCTCTTGGAGGTGGAGGGTTCCCCTGAGATTACCAGTTCCAGACCTTCCTCAGCCGTGTGCATCAGGGACTTCTTGGGGAGGCAGCAGATGGCTCAGCAGGGCCATGGCCCCTGAGACCCCAGACCCCAGGGCTCCGGAGCTTCTACAGGCCAAGATGAGTTCCTGTGCCTGATCCTGCCCCTCTGTGTGGTTTGGGATCCACCTACACTAGAATTCCCTTGTAGTATTTTTCCATTCCGGAGAGTTTGTCTGCATCTTTTCCTGTGATGAAACACTTCAGAAGTACTTATGAGTGCGTACCAGGCTTCGTTCTAGACGGCATATACTTATCATGGGTGCATATGTGCATGTACTTAGATAGAGATACAGATAGCCATCCATGTATTTAATGCTTATGAACAACCCCATGAGGTAGATGGTGTCATTATTCCCATTTTAACTGGGGAGGAAACGGAGCTCTGGAAAGGTTAAGAGTCTTACCTGAGGTCACACGGTTGACAGGAGGCAGAGCTGGGCTTCAGGACCACGTATAGCAGCTTAGAGGCCGAGCGCTCAACCTCTGCTGTGTTGCTTCTCATAGTAATTAATAAGTACTCGTCTAATTTAGTAATTACATAGCAGCATGTGTCTGAGTGACCTGAATTAACGCAATAGCAGTTTTTTATTTCTCTCTCATGTACTGTTCTGGACTTAAACCAGGATTCTCCAGTTTTCTGAAACCCAGATTCTTTCCTGCTTTTTGTTTGACCTTCGCTGGGTTTTACCCCGTAGCTGCATGGCCTAAGATGGCTGCTGAAGATCCAGCCATCACATCTGCCTTCTAGGAGGGAAGAAGAAATCAAGGAGGCATGTTTTGTCTCTTTAAAGACACTTTTCCAAAGCCCAGCACAATACATGGTGTTTACATCTTATTGGCCAGGACTTCACCCTGTGTCCACTCCTAGCTCTAAGCAAGGCTGGCAGCATCCATCTAGGGTTTCCTTGCACCAGGTTCAAGGCTCTGGCTGTGACTACCTGGTGCCTCCCGGGGAAGACTAGCTCCTGCCTGCGTCCCCTAGTCCTGGGTGTGGTACCACGTGGGGTCTTAGCTTCTTGTATGGAGGCTCTCTAGTTACCTGATGTGGGCCCTCGGCTAACATTTCTGTTACCCATCAACACACCTAGCAAATGTCCTCAGACACAAAAAAGAAACTTCTTTCTACTTTTTTGGTTCCAGTCTTCCCTTCAGTTTTTACCTGGTAAATCTATAGTTTTGTCTATTTAGTGTTTTTAAGAATATGTACTTACGTATACTCATGTGTAAACTTTTTTTTGTTTAAGATTTTATTTATTTATTTGACAGACAGAGATCACAAGTAGGCAGAGAAGCAGGCAGAGAGAGAGGAGGAAGCAGGCTCCCCGCCGCGCAGAGAGCCCGATGTGGGGCTCAATCCCAGGACCCTGGGATCATGACCTGAGCCAAAGGCAGAGGCTTTAACCCACTGAGCCACTCAGGCACCCCTACTCATGTGTAAACTTGATAAAGAACGTACATGAGAACATATGTGAGCAGAATATAATCTTATTATAGCAGGATATATAAATGTTGATATGTTCTTAGTATATTCATTTTTACTAAGTTTTTCCACTTGGTGGTTTCCCTTTTTTTTTTTTTTAGATTTATTTATTGAGAGAGCGTGCAGGTGCACGTAAGTAGTCAGAGCAACAGGTAGAGGGAGAGAGAAAAGCAGGCTTCCCACTGAGCAGGAAGCCCGATGTGGGGCTCAATTCCAGGACCCCGGGATCATGACCTGAGCCAAAGATAGACTGTTAACGGACTGAGCCCCCCAGGCGCCCCGTCCAGTTGATTGTTTTCAACAGGAGTGTTGGTCTGAATAGCCTAGGCCAATATTAACCACAGATTGGGACTAATTTTACTTCCTAGCCCCCTTCTCAAGCGTTCAGTTGATTTTAAGTCCTAAAATGTTGCTCTCAAAGGTACTGCGCCTCTAAAATGCTGAAATTCCAGATTCTTAGCATTCTCTGGCTTTGGGATTCCCGGGGCTTGGCATACTCGGTTTCCTAGGTCCGAGGTTGTAAGGTCTGAGTCTTGCAGCCCTGGGACCACCGGGGACTTCTGGGGGACTCACGGGGCGGGGGTCTGCATGGAATCGGGGACGGTACCCCAGGCATGGCGTCTGGGGGCATCTTGTCTTCTCACCTGCCTGGTGACTGCCTTCTTAGGGGCCCTCCCTCCTTGGTCGCCAGCCCCGGGTTAGGCCCCCAGTGTGTGCTGTGTAAGAAGGAGGTCGGGTGGGCCCACGCTGGAAAGAAAAGGCACGGGCCTCACGGTTTGCTCTGCTCACCTCCACAGGATCTTCATCATCTGGGTCATCAGCAGCTGGTTCCGCCGAGGGCCGGCCCCTCAGGACCAGTCGGGCCCTGGAGGAGCCCCACGCGTCGCCAGCCGCAACCTGTTCCCCAAAGACACTTTAATGGTAACCGCTGGCTGGGAGGCCAGACTCGGGAGACAACTGTGTAGGGGAGGGTGTTAGGGGGGTGACGTGGGCCGTTGGGACGGACCCGTCCTTGGTCGCTGTCAGCTGGGCACAGGTCTGGGCTTGAGGAGATCTGGATCCGTCCTTAGCCCCTGAGACCGGTGTCGTTCTAGCAGCACCCTGAGGAGAAAGTAAATTCTTTCTTTAGGTTTGTGGGGAAGAGGGACAGAGAAGGGTTCACTCAGTTGTTGAAAAACTGTCTAACGGCATCCTTATGTATTTTATTTCCAAAGTACGTTCAGGTCTTAAAAGTTGCACAGGGAGAAGAAGAAAACAAGTTGCCCAGGGGGGTGTGCGGGTGTGCAGGGACGGGAAGGGAAGGAGTGGGGGAGAGAGAGAGTGGGGAGCCAGGCAGAGCAGCCCCTGAGAGCGAGAAGAGGGAGGCGCATGCTGTCCTGCCGGGTCCCAAGGGGCCGGGGCTTGGGGTTCAAGAGCCCCTGCAGTGAGTGCCCAGACCCCAGTAATTGAGATTTCTCCTGCCTCTCGCTTCTCTGCAGCTCTGGGAACCCCGACTGCACAGCATGCCAGTTGGGGAGGGTGACCACTGCTCAGAGAGGCTGTCCATGGGCCTTCGGGGCTCTGTTCGGAGACGGCCACGGCATCTGAGAAGGGAGGGTGCTGAGGGCTGGCTCTCCATTCTCCCGGCTTTTCCGGAGTCCATTAACCCCCTCACAGCTCTCTGCTGGGCGTTCTCTGTGAGCCTGCAGAGCTCCGACCAAGCAGGCTGTAAGAGAAGGAAGAAGACCTTTCAAGGAGATTTGATCCCTTCTGACCCCAAATTCTACCTTTGTTTTGTTGTTTTTAAAGTAAAAACAATGGGGCTCGAATTCAGTTTGCATGCCCTACCGACCAAGGCCATTCGGTGCCGAGCCCGATTTCTAGCTAGCAGGCCAGTCATCCTTCCAGTGTTATTTTGCTCACGAATGCCACAGACTCAGACCAGGACAGCCGTGGTGGGGGGTGGAGGAAAGAGACACCGGGTTCTCCGCCCGGGGCTGCTGTTCTTCCCTGGCCCCCTCTCCATTCCCCGCGCACAATCGGTCATCTTAGTGTGCTGACTGCTGCTCCGGCTCTTGGTCTGCTCGCTCTTCGGCCACCGTCCGAGGCCCTCAGCAGCAGCCCTGAGCTCCCTCCCTGCCCGGTTCCCCTTCCCGCAGAACCTGCACGTGTACATCTCCGAGCACGAGCACTTTACAGACTTTAACGCCACGTCAGCGCTCTTCTGGGAGCAGCATGACCTCGTGTACGGCGACTGGACTAGCGGCGAGAACTCTGACGGCTGCTACGAGCACTTCGCCGAGCTTGACATCCCACAGGTGCAGGCGGCTCCCGGGCTTGGGTTCCAGGGCTGTGCTGTTCCTGCTGGAGGACCTCTTCTTGAACCGGCTTCTGGTCCTGCAGCTTGAGTTTGGGCTCTGAGTCTGGAGCTGCTGCCGTTCCCATGCTTTGTGACCACAGGGAGGCCCCGGAGGTCTCTGGGCCTTGGCCTCCCCATCTGAAAAATATAAATAGGGTTGTAATTGGCCTCGGATCCTCCCAGCTACCTCCAAGGGCATGTAAACCTGTGCTTTAAACCAGGAAAGGATTAGGAACTGACCTTGGGGGTGGACCAGGCAGCCCTGTTTGAAAGTAGTAGTTAATACCGATGGAGCATTTACTGTGTAGGGCATCAAGCTAGGCTGACCGGTGGGAACCTCCCTGCTGCCTTAGGAAGTGGCCCCTATCCTCTGTGACTGACTGATAAGGAAACTGAAGTACAGAGAGCTTGGGTGACATAAAAGGTAAGAGATCTTATGAGAGAGAGATTTGAACTCAGGTGCTCTGGACTCTGGCATCCCCAGGCTCAAATCCTGCCTCCTATAGGAAGCCTTTCTTGACAGTCAAGCTCAGGCAGTGGGTCCTCTCTGGGCTTCTGCATCTAGGCCTTTGCCCTCTGGGTTGTCACTCCCAGAGCTGGTTTGGTCACCGTTGCGTCCCCAGCTCTGCTCAGCATAGGACCAGTACATCAGCAAATACATCAGTCAGTGAATGTGATGAATCAGTGGGTGTTGATATCTCTTTGGGGCTACCCTTTCATTCACTTCTCCCCAGCAGGTCTTCTCCTCGGCCCCTGGGGCAGGGGGCATGTTTGCTCCATCTGGGTGCCTAGAAGCAGGGTCTGGGCTCCCGTCTTTCTGAGGCAGGTGGGATAACTCTGCCCAGAGCGGTTCCACCGAGACTTCCGGCCAGCCTCTAGAGCCCTCCCTGAGATGCAGTCCCAGGAAGGGCAGCAAGTTGGATGGTAGAAGCCATTCCTAAGCATGCCAGTCTATCCCCCCTTCCCGGCTTTGGGGCGGGAGGTGGCTCAGTTGTGGCTGATTCTAATTCACTATTTGCATTTCCCATGAGGAGCCAGAGGGGAAGCACCAGGTTTGGTCAGAAGTGAAAGGGCGGGAGGGTGGGGGGTGGAGCCTGGCCAGAGCCTTTCCTGGGGTTTCTGTGGGAAAATCAAGGCAGGCAGGGGAAACAGCTTAGAACTGGCTCCTTCAGATGTCAGATGTCAGTGGGCTGTCAGCTAGAGGGGTGGTCTCCAGCTGCATGTACCCTGTCCTGGGTGATTTAGGGAAGCTTAGTGTATAAGAGTTTTTATTATTTATTTATTTATTTATTTATTAAAAGATTTTATTTATTTATTTGACAGAGAGAAATCACAAGTAGACGGAGAGGCAGGCAGAGAGAGAGAGAGGGAAGCAGGCTCCCTGCTGAGCAGAGAGCCCGATGTGGGACTGGATCCCGGGACCCTGAGATCATGACCTGAGCCAAAGGCAGCGGCTTAACCCACTGAGCCACCCAGGCGCCCCTGTATAAGAGTTTTTAGATCAAGGGAGTAGGTGGAGTGTGGGCTTGGGATTGGCTGGTTTGCATTCGAAAGATGTGTTCAAAGGCAGGTGAGTTGTTTTTGGGAATTCGGAACCCTGGAAGGGGCAAGTCTCCCCAGCCAACTAAGAACCCCTCCTCCCTCCCCCAACCCCATCACCCCTCCACACACACTGTCCCAAGGTGTTAAAACAGTAAACTATACAAACTATGATGAGCACAGAGGTGGGCTTAAAAGGCAGGGAAGTGAGGGGGACAAGTAAATCCAAGTTCTGAATGGAGCTCCAACGGAGGCCTCTGATTGGCCTTGGCTGTCCCCTTGGGGTCTCTGGCAAATGGCCACCCTCTTGGCTTTCCTCATCTGTAACAGGTGGGGGTGAGACTAGTCCTGGTCCCGGGGAGATAGTAGGTGACAGGCACAGGCAGAGCGGGCGACACAGATGGGGAGAGGCAGAGCCGCACAGGAGCCCCACAGACTGGGTTCATATCCACTCATTCACCATGTTACACAATCCCTGTGTGAGGCCTGTGGCCTCGTCTGGAAAACAGGGGTCGTCACACCACACAAAGTGTCAGGCTTATGTGTGTCGGTTACACACACGTGAGTGCGCTGGGTTTGGGGGAGACCACCTGAAGTGCTTGGAGCGGGGCCCTGGCCTTCATTTTACTGTCAAGTGCGGTGATGACTGGCATTTATCGACCTCCTGGGTGCTCTCAGATAGTCTTCCCGGTGCTGCTTACCTGCAGGGCACAGGCAGGTGTGGAGGCCCAGCTGGGCGAGATGGAGCCTGGGGTTCCCACAGCCAGCGTGTGCTCCTGCTGGGACTGTCTGGGCAGGTCTGACGTGAGCAGTTTGCTCTTGGTTGCTCAGCTCCACGGCCCACCCACGCGCTCAGTCTCGGGGAGCCCAGGGTGGTGAGACTGCGGGGCCTAGTGCCGGGAGGGGCTTCAGCGTGTCTTTTCTTCCCATTGGCCCGCCTTGCAGAGCGTGCAGCAGAATGGCTCCATCTACATCCACGTCTACTTCACCAAGAGTGGCTTCCACCCAGACCCCCGGCAGAAGGCCCTCTACCGCCGGCTCGCCACGGTCCACATGTCACGGAGTAAGCACCCTTGCTGTGCGGCAGGGACCCCACCCCTCACCCCCGCCCCGTGCCAGGCCCACCAGGGCAGGTGGGAGGCCCTGGCCCAGGGAGGCTGGGGTCGGTGGGCTGGGCTCAAGCCCCATCTACCTTCTGTGCCTCTATGGACACCTGTGCGTGGACGGGAGAGGAGGCAAAGAGCAGGCAGAGAAAGGGACTGTTGAAGGGCAGGGGACAGTGTTCCTAGAAGAGTGGGTCCGGCTCGTGCTCGCTGCCGGGCCTGGTCAGAGCAGACACTCAAGGATGGTCTGTGACGGAACAACAGAAGGAGTGCGCAGGGCAGACAGGAGGGCCTCGGCCCTGCTGGATCCCGTGTGAGGTCTGTAAATGCGTCTGTGTCACCCCGGACGGTGCGAACAGGAGCTTCGCAAATGCGCCGCCCTCGGGGGGCCTTGTGCAGCAGAGCCTGGCTCCCGGGTGGCCCGTTCGGTGTGTCCCTTGTGAGGGCACTGTGAGGACTGTACAGCCAGACGAGGTCCGCCCTTTTCTCTCCGGCTGGCTACCCGACCATCCTGACGGCGAGCACAAACCCCAGAGACTGAGCGACCCCAGGAAGCCTTGGGTCAGGGCGAACCGTTTGTGACCTCTAACGTGGCTCAGCAGCGACCGGGGGTTTTCTCTGCCCAGAGCGTCGCATTCATTTCATCTGTTCTTGAACAGCCATGGTTCAAAATTCAAGTAATTCAATAAGACTGTGCAAGTCCTCAGTCTCCTGTGCACCCCTTGCCTCCCTCTGCTGCCCCACCCCCCACAGCCATCGCCCTCAAGCTCCCTCACTATTTCTCTCTTGCGTAACCTCCGGAGCTCCCCCAGACCAGCCCGTACTGCAGTTGCTTGGTTTTTCAGTTTGATGTATTTTCTCTGGACTTTCCCCTTTGGAAGAGAGAACCCCAACCCAGGAAGGCGATTTTGAGGAGCTAAATATTCAGTGTTTAGGTGCTTTGGAGCACGTGGCTTATTGGCTTTGGAGTCCTTTTCCCCTTCCAGTCCAACTTCTTGTTTGGATCAGTCGTGGTTGTATGCTTTTCCTCCCTCTTTGTCCTTGAGTCCACTGTCTCCTGACTGGCAGCCCTGGGGATCTCTCTCCATGCTTGCGTTTCAGCAGATCGAGAGACTCAGTCAGCGGCTCCCTCAGAAAGTTCCCGTTGCCCCACCATGAATCCCGTATGCCCGCCTCGCTTTTGTCTCCTTGTGCCTGGGGATTTAGCTGCCATCCCTCTGGCTGTTTCTGTGCGGGGCCTCTGCTTGGATGGGTTAGGCCTTCCCTAATTTCGGGGGTATAAAAATATCCCAAATGATGATAATTTTTTCGTTGTCCTCTGTAGTAGACAAAAAAAACAGTTGGTGAACCTGTATCAGCCTCCACGGCTGGTCTGGAAAAGTCCCCTGTGGGTGTCGAGCCCTATTCTATGAGCGTGTCTGTGGGCTGTGATCTCTGGGATGATCTGCCCAGCTGGCATCCATTGGCGGGGTCTGTAGGCAGAGGCGAGCACAGCCAAGTGTGGTTTGCACGGGTAGTCTCCACAGCCACGGTCCTCTGAGTGGCATGGAGCAGGGATCCTGCTTAAATGTGCCTGACGCCTCAGAGGTTGCCTTGGCCGTGACCCAGGGGAGCGGCTGCTCACTGGCATCCCATGTGCCCCCGATCGACGCCACTGTTCTCTTCTGTGGTTCGGCCTTTGGTGAGCATGGTCTGTAGCAAGGTATGGTTGAGGTCACAGCTATGGTCAGTGTGACACATGTTGACGTGGTCTGCAAAGGAGGATCTGCAGCCCCCGGATCCGAAAAGCCCACTAGGATCCTCCAGGCCTCCTCCTCCCGTTTCTCAGCTGGGACCTCTTGGAGCAGGACGTGAAGAGACTTCTAGCTGGCCACACGCCGAGTCCAGAGGGAAGAACGAGAATATGGGATTAGAGAAGCCCCGTTTCTCCCCAAAGGGCCCGTAGTCAGTGCCTCGAGCAGCATGGTCCCATAGATACAACGCCAGCCCCGCACATCCATTATGCACTCTAGTTAGTGGCCATTGAAGTCAACATGTTGTCATTTCAACACATAATCAGTGTAAAAAATTAGCAAGATACCTTACATTCTTCTTTGCATTAAGTTTCGAAGTCCACTGTATGTTTGCCCTCACAGCAGATCTTGGTTCGGACTAGCCACATGGTCAGTGTCCGTAGCCTCATGGGGCCACGACTTTACTGGCTGGTACAGTTCTAGAAGCTGTAACTGAGAAAAAGGTGATTCTTCCCCCTGACAGAAACCAGGTCCACCTCATGTTGCAATCCAGTGTGAATGCTCCCCAGTTGTAGAATGTTCTCCACTTGAGCCAAAGCCTCTCTGTTCCTGGGGCTGGGCTGCGTACAGCTCCTCCCTTCCCCAGACAGCCTCTCCCAGGTGTGGAACAGCAGCAGAGCGCGTCCTCCTGCAAGGTTTCCTCCAGGATGCCCACCCTCTGGTGTTTCCTGTGCTCCCCGGAGGTGGGGGCAAGGTCTCGCATGAACAAACATGGTAGAAGTATGGGGGGTAGCATTCATGTGAACAAGAAAGAGCAGCACGCCCTGGGCTGAAACTGAAGCCCAATTTCCGGAAGCATTTTTGAACTTGAGCTCATCCATAGACTCCAAAAGCCCCGAGTCCTGGTTCGGAGTTGGGGGTTGGTGGAGGGATCTGGTCCCTGTGATTTGCGGAAATGTGACGGGGACGCTGGGACAGCTGCCTGGCCTAGCTCTTCACAGTGGTCCTGCCAAGAGGGGGCCATGCTTTGAACCCCCCTCCCCAGAGGAAGGACTAAAGCTCAGGGAAGTGGCCTACTCACCAGCGTCCCTCAGGGAGACAGAGCCAGGATGTTACCCTGGAGCCCCTGCTCCTGGCCAGCTCCCTTTCCCATTTCCCCACCTCTCCCAGCCTCAGAGGCCTTGGTTCATCTTAGTGTAAGGAAGAGCTGAAAAGTACCAGGCTAGGGTGGTGGAGGGGAGATGGGACATAAGCAAGTACTGGCCTCCTTTTCCTGGCAGGTGTTGGTTGGCAGGGTGGCGGGGAGCCTGTAGTCCACCTGGCCCCTGCAAGAGGAAGTGCGGCACACTACTGGCTCAGGAGTCACTGTGTGGCATTTCTCACATTGGTGGCTCGGGCCTTGTCCAGAGCTGTCCCCAGTTCTGTTATTCATGGGTTCTACTTGTCAGTTGTGGGGTTCACAGACTGGAGCAGGCAGAGAGCAGACAAGCCAGCTGATGGTAGGTGAACTTGCATCTGGGATAAAAAGTGGAGAGGGCAGGGGCACTGGGCAGCTCAGTGGGTTAAGCCTCTGCTAAGGTCGTGATCTCAGGGTCCTGGGATGGAGCCCTAAATTGGGCTCTCTGCTCAGCAGGAGCCTGCTTCCTCCTCTCTCTCTGCCTGCCTCTCTGCCTGCCTGTGAACTCTGTCTGTCAAATAAATAAATAAAATCTTTAAAAATAAAAGTGGTGAGGGAGATGGAAATGGTGAGTGGGGCGGGCAGGGAAGCCTGCAGAAGAGGAGCAGTTCATCAGGGACCGGAGGGCTTTGAGGGAGCCCACTGGGAAGGTTCTGGCCATGGTGGATGCATGCCAGGTGGATGCAAAGGCCCAGGGCTGGCAGATTTGAGGAAGGAGGTGGGCGAAGAAGGATAGCAGTCCGTGGGGCCGTGGTGAGCATCGCAGATGCCCTTCTTGGGGAGTGGGAGCCTTCTGGGACATGAGCAGACACTTTGTTTAAGAGAATGGTTGTTTGTATGGAGAGCAGGTCGTGGGGACAAGAGTGGCCACTAGGAGTCTGGTGAGGACTGTGGCTGTTGGGAGAGGGACGCCATGGCCGGCCCGCGGTGGGGCCCAGTTGGTTGGAGGAGTGGTTGGAGGTGAGTCGCATGCTGCGGGCTCTCCCCTGAATGGCCGATGGAGTGTTTGGAGCAGATTCTGGAGAGAGGAGATGCCAGGTTTTTGCCTGGGGCTGTTGGGTAGGTGTTGGTGTCCCTGCCAAGATGGTGAAACGGTTGGGATGAGGTCCAACAGGGCTGCTCAGGCTCTCCGGCTCCTGTTGCTGTCCCCTTGTTTTGGGGTGCAAGAGTGCAGCCAGGAGATGAGTGAGTGGCTGGTGCCAGCTCTCCTGCCTGCCCTCTTGCCTCCACCTCTCTCCCACAGTGATCAACAAATACAAGCGCCGGCGATTCCAGAAAACCAAGAACCTGTTGACGGGAGAGACGGAAGCCGACCCAGAAATGATCAAGGTGAATGTGAGCGGGGCTGCGGGGCCTTGGGCAAGCCTCTGGGCCCTTCACAGCCCCGCAGCCAGCCCCCAGGGTCCCCCTTGGGCGCTGCCACGGAGCAGAGCAGCTGTGGAGGCTGGGTCACCGGCAGGGGCGCACTCTCTCTGGAAGCTGGGTGGGAATCCAGGCCAACTCTCAGCACAGGGCGGTTCCGGGCGAGGGCGTGGCAGCCAGCAGCCATACAGCAGGTGCTTAGGTGCTTCCCAACAGCCCCGGGCGAGAAGGTCCTGTCACTGTTTTCATCTTCAGACAAGGAGACTTGGCCCAAGTGTCACATCCAGGATGCGGTGGGCCCCAGAGCCGGCAGCTGATAGTGGGCCCCAGGTCCGACAGGGCTGCTCAGGCTCTCCGGCTCCTGGAATCCTATGTGGCAGGCGGGGGGGGGGGGGGCGGCGGGCTGTGAGGTCCGACAGGGCTGCTCAGGGCCCCAGGGTCCGACAGGGCTGCTCAGGCTCTCTGGCTCCAGGAATCCTACGTGGCAGGCGGGGGGCGCTGGGCTGTGAGCCTGTGCTGGCACTGAGAGCCTTCCTTCCTCCTCGGCGAGGGGAGGGACAGGATGGGAGGCGTGGCCCCCAAGCACAGGCGGGTGGGTCCCACATCTGTGCTGTCATGAGGCCAGGCTTCGCAGCCTGGCATGTGACCCCGTCCACATCCTTGGGCCTCAGTGTCCTGCTCTGTTAGGTGGCTGGGGGGAGGGCGTGGGGAGATGCTGTGGAGGCCGGCCTGGGGATCATCTGGGGTAAGCCCTTGGCCGGCTGTCACTGTGGGGCAACCGTCACTGTGGGGGTTGCCCTTCTGCTGTTGTAATGTCACGGGAGCCCATAGGGAGAAGCGGGAAGGTGCCTCGGAGGCCTCCCTCCCCCAACCCTGCCTCACCCCATCTTCCCTCAGAGGGCTGAGGACTACGGGCCCGTGGAGGTGATCTCCCACTGGCATCCCAACATCACCATCAACATCGTGGACGACCACACGCCGTGGGTGAAGGGCAGTGTGCCACCGCCTCTGGACCAGTGTGAGCCCCACCCTCCGGGCCCCAGCCCTGACTCCCTGTGCAATCTGCCTGGGTCTCTACCACTCCCAGGCTCCCTGCCTGTTCCCCTCCTGCCCCCCTGGCACTCCTCTGTTTCTCCTCCCCGTCCTGTCCTTCCTGGTGACCTCCACACTGACTCCCGGGTGCCCAAACCCATCCTCTGGCCAGTCTCACCTGGCCCATGAGCTGTGGCTGACTTTGGAAGTCAGGACGGCGTCTCTGAGAAACCTGGATTCCTAACTTCTCTTAAAAAACCCTGATATGTGGCCATTGCAGGGCAGCTGTGGGTTGGAGCCGAGCCACAGACAGCCCCTTCAGGTGTGGCCTGTCTGGCCCTCTCTACCCTGTCCCCTCCATGGAGGTCAAGCAGCTCTTCAGCTCCCTATGGTGTAGCTGAGAGGCGTCCCCTGTTCTCTGGTCTCTGTCAGAGGTCCCCAGGGACATCTGAATCTGCCACCTTTGGCCTTGGAGGCCCAAGGGATGTCTCCACCCAGTTGGGTGCCAGCGGCCTCCGGCCCTGCTGAGCGGTGCCCCTGCCCCACGTGCCCGCAGATGTGAAGTTCGACGCCGTGAGTGGGGACTACTACCCCATCATCTACTTCAACGACTACTGGAACTTGCAGAAGGACTACTATCCCATCAACGAGAGCCTGGCCAGCCTGCCGCTCCGTGTCTCCTTCTGCCCACTCTCGCTCTGGCGCTGGCAGCTCTACGCTGCCCAGAGCACCAAGTCGCCCTGGAACTTCCTGGGGGACGAGCTGTATGAGCAGTCAGATGAGGAGCAGGACTCGGTGAAGGTGAGGCCGGACGGGGGCTTTCCAGCCCCTTTCTGGGCTGCACGAGGGGAAGGGGAAGTGGCCCGCCAGTAGCCTGGGGACCTCCAGCCCAACCTCCCTGCCCAGTTTCACAACCTCCCGGGCCCCCTCCCCACAGTAGGCCCCGGCTGGCTCTGGCGGTCCTGTCTCTGAGGCTTTCTGGGGACCTCCTTGTCATCCTTATCATGGCTTTTCTATTGGCTCAGCCAGGTCTTCAGGTTTAGAGCTGCATCCCTGTCCCACCCCAGCGTGTCTCCACCCCAGCCTGTCTCCTTGACCCTGGGCTCTGACTCCCGAGTCTTGGCTCTCTCTTGCTGCCTTGAATATCATCTGTTCCCACCTTTCTATTGGCCTGTGACTGTGATCTGGAGACTCGTCTGTGCCTCCCTGAGCTTGTTTTCGGGGCTGAGTTTCCAGTCCTCACCCTAGCTGTCTCTTCATCTGTCTCAGTCGCCCTGCCTCTCGCCCTGTCACTGTCTCTCCACCTCCCCACTCACCCCCCGCCTGTCTGCACAGCACTCGCCTGGCCCTCCGTGCCCCAGGCCTCAGGGCCTCTGGGATCTATGGGAAGGAGAACGGGGCTGGCTAATGAAGGTGCCACAGTGGTCAGCGCTGGGCAAGGGCACAGCCGTGCTCACAGGCCTCGCCCCCCACCCCTACCTCCAGGTCGCGCTCCTAGAGACCAACCCCTACCTGTTGGCGCTCACCATCATTGTGTCCATCGTGCACAGTGTCTTTGAGTTCCTGGCCTTCAAGAACGGTAGGGTGGGATCCTGGGGCCAATGGGAGGCCATGGGGGGCTGGGGATAGGAGGGTGGGGGTGGGGCTTGCCCTCTATGTGGGGTCTCTCAGCCCCACTCTCCAGAGGCCTGAGAAGCTGGGGAAGGTAATGGCCTTGAAACTCCCAGCCCAGAAATTCCCATCCTGCGGGTGTGGTGCCAGGGAAGGAGCTGGCCTGCTGCTCTGGCAGAGGCCGGGATAGCGCCACCAGGAAGCAGGGCCGGGGAACTCCAAGGCTGCGATCAACAAGGGAAGCCCCCGAGCTGCTCCTGCTGCCCTGCACAGCAGGCTTTTCTTTGGGGGAGGCCCCTCAAGGTTGAGTGCATGGGGCCCACCTGAGTGGGGTGGTGACAGCCCTGCCCCCAAAAGGCCCCTAGGTTGCAGAGGCCAGCAGTGCTGATGGCCAGCATTTGAGGGGGGCCTGGCCAAGTGCCAGGCATTTTTCTTAGCGCCCTTGTGGGTCAGCTTTTGGTGTCCCCATGGCCCCACGAGGATGCATGTCATTGCTTCTGTGCTTGCAGGTGAGGAAGTGGAGACTCAGAGAGGCTGGGTAACTTGCCCACAGTCTCACACCTCCCAAGTGAGGACCTCCTGGGACCCAGGAGGGGGCTCTGACACCCACTTTCCCCCTCTAAGCCTGTGTGGGCCACTGCGTCCTTCCCTCGAGAGGCACGGGTCTCCGGGAGGCCTGTTGCCCTACAGTTTGTGCGAGCAGCAGCCCGCATGGGTGTTGGCATTATTAAGACAATGCTGCTGCGATCGAGCATTGCCTTCCAGAAGTTGTTAACATCCAACCTGGACAGTAGGCGGTGCTGCCCACTGGGAGGGAGGGAGTTGTGAGCTGGGCCTGGCCACGCCTGCTGACTTCCAGCCAGGTCGCCTGCGGTCCCACTTCCTCCTGAGAGACAAGGGCGCAGAGGGTACGGTCCCTTGCCCGAGGTCACCCAGTGGGGGCCTGGGCCGCTTGCGCCTTTACACCCTGTGCTTGTTGCCTCCCTGGTCTGAGGCAGGACTCCTATCTACCAGCCTCCAACAGAACTCCATCTCCAGATCCATTCTTCCCAGTCAGGACTTGGGTGGGGGCTCTAGGAGTGTCCCCCTGAGGTCTCCTCAGGGCTTGATGGTCTGATGGGGGGTGGGGCAAGCCTGCTGAGTGTGTCAGAGCTCTGGAATCAGAGTGGCTGGGCGGCCTTGCACACGTCGCAGAGCCAGCCCTGTGTGACCCTGGGCCTGGCTCCACTTCCATAAGGCAGGCATTGTGGTAGGCCGGCCACCGTGGCCGCGGGAGTTGGACAGCGCTGGTACCTGCTTTGGCCCACAGGACGCCAGGGCTCAGAGAGGGATTGCCTGACCCTGTGGGTGGGGTTCCACCAGGGGCACGGGAAGGAGTTCTGGTTGGGGACCAGACGTCAGGACCTTATCTGCACCCCAGGAGTGTCTGAGGTCCTTCTGGATTTCAGAATGGTGGGCTGGAGGAGCTGGTCTTGGAAGTACACGTCCCAGAGCCTCCTGTCCAAGGGAGCATGGCACCAGGTGGACAGCCTGGTTCTGGGGTCGTGAGCACCTGGTTCATCCAGATCCTGCCAGGGCAGGCTCCGCAACCTGAGGAATGGGGCTTCCTTGTCCAGCCTCTGCTTCTGGCGTGTGGCAAGCACAGGACATGGCAGGGGCAACCGTCCCTGTCCCTGTCCTTGCAGCCACCATCCTGTCGACTGCTCTGGGTGGCGCCTTTGAGGCAAAGACTCTTCATGGAAGGGGGTGGTGGTGTGCACCCCACCCCCTTGGCAGACCCAGGGCCATGTTGGGGTTCTGAGGAGGACGGGACCCAAGGGAGCTGCTGTTGGCGGGAGGGACTCAGAGGTGCCCCAGCTCGGCTTCACCCCAACCCTTGCGCAGATATCCAATTTTGGAACAGCCGGCAATCTCTGGAGGGCCTGTCCGTGCGCTCCGTCTTCTTCGGCGTTTTCCAGTCTTTCGTGGTCCTTCTCTATATCCTGGACAACGAGACCAACTTCGTGGTCCAGGTCAGCGTCTTCATTGGGGTCCTCATCGACCTCTGGAAGATCACCAAGGTCATGGACGTCCGGGTAAGGCCGGGCCACTGTGCTGTTGTGGGGGACGCTGGGGGCTTGGAATGGGGGTTGTCTGCCTCAGTCAGACCCTGGAGCTGGCCCCTGGGGGTTTCCCAATGCCTGTCGCACTCCCAGGACCAAGGGGATTTTTGCACCAGGGGATTTTTTGGGTCACTCGTGGGGCAGGGGAACTGGGAACAGTGAGGAAGGGCAGGGGCTGGAGCTGGCGTGGGAGTGTGAGCCAGGGTGGCAGCTGACCACAGCCTCCCTCCCTATCTGCAGCTGGACCGGGAGCACAAAGTGGCAGGACTCTTTCCCCGCCCAACCTTCAAAGACAAGTCCACGTACATCGAGTCCTCGACCAAAGTATATGATGATGTGAGTGTCCCCCACAGTGGGCCCCTGGGAGGGTCTCCAAGCATCCACACACCCCAGACCAGGAGAGGGGCAGTGGGTGGGGTCTGAGGCATCTGCCTGCCGACTGCTGGGCCTGTCCATTCTTTATGGCCTGGGTCACACCCTCCAGGGTTCCAGGCCTGCTGTGTATACTTCCTGTCCAAGTCCAGAGTTCCCAGGGCCACCTGGAAATTCCCCTGGTCTGGCCTGCCAGACCAGGTGTGGGTGGGTGAGGGTGGGAAGCAGGGGTGCCAGCCCCGCCCTGTGCCCCACAGATGGCGTTCCGGTACCTGTCGTGGATCCTCTTCCCGCTCCTGGGCTGCTATGCGGTCTACAGCCTCCTGTACTTGGAGCACAAGGGCTGGTACTCCTGGGTGCTCAGCATGCTCTATGGCTTCCTGCTGACCTTCGGTGAGCAGCCCCCCGCCACTCTCAGCCCTCCTGCATGGGCCAGACTCAGCAGCACATGTTCCCTGGTCCACACTGGGTGACACAGGGGGCCAGCTGGGGTCCTGTCAGCCTGGCCCTGCCCTCCTCATGCTCTGGTCCCATGCAGGAGGGACTTATCCCCAGACAGGGACGACCCCGGGTGGGCAGGGGTGGCAAGTGAGGAGCCTCGGAGGGGTGCCTGGCCTAGTGGGCTGGGGAGGACTTCCATGAGGCCGTGCGAAGTGCGTTTCAGTCATTGTCCTCAGGGCCCCTTCAGAGTAGATGAGCCTACAGGAATGTTGCAGCACGTGGCAAGTGCCATGAGGGGCTGAAGTTAAGGGGGTTTTGGAGACCTCTCTTGGGAGATGGTATGCACATCGAGGCCCAAAAGATGCCCGGGGGGCTGGTGAGGCAGCGGCGGTAAGATGTGCCTGGGCGCGGGAGCTGCTGGGCGGCCAGGGCAGCGCCAGAGGACAGCACAGGGACAGAGGCCGGATGTGCAGTCAGAGAGGTTGGGGGTCAGGGCACCCCTTCCTCTGCTCACGGGGCTCCTGCCGTCATCACCGCAGGCTTCATCACCATGACCCCGCAGCTCTTCATCAACTATAAGCTCAAATCTGTGGCCCACCTGCCCTGGCGCATGCTTACCTACAAGGCCCTCAACACCTTCATCGATGACCTGTTTGCCTTTGTCATCAAGATGCCCGTCATGTACCGGATAGGCTGCCTGCGGGACGGTGAGGGCTGCGGGGCAAGGGGGGTGCCTGCTCTGGCCTCAGGGCTCATTCTGGGGCTGCCGGGCGGGCCCCTTCCCTTCACACAGCCCCCCTTGCCCCGCCCCCAGATGTGGTCTTCTTCATCTACCTCTACCAACGGTGGATCTACCGCGTCGACCCCACGCGGGTGAATGAGTTTGGCATGAGTGGCGAGGCCCCGACGGCAGCCGCCCCTGTGGCCGAGGCCCCGACAGCAGCAGCAGCAGCAGCAGGGGCCCTCCCACCCCCACCCGCCCCCGCCCCCGCCCCCGTCACAACCGCTGCTGCCACCAGGGAGGAGGCCTCTACGCCCCTGCCCACCAAGCCCACCCCAGGGGCCAGCTCTACCAGCGAGCCCCAGGAAGCCCCTCCAAAGCCAGCAGAGGACAAGAAAAGGGATTAGCCGCCCCTGGTCCTCCTCTTCCGCTCCGGCTCCTGGTGACCATCACCCCTCCCCCTGCTGCCCCGGCCCCCTTCGCCTCCCCTCCCTGTCGCCCTTTCCCTGGACAGATCGGGCCAGGGCGGCAGGAGGCCCCCCTCGGGCCGGAGCCCAGCGTGTGTTGCAGGGGCCGGGGCAGGCCAGGGAACGTTGTCTGTGGAGGCGCCGTCTGTCCGTATGTTCCTCTGTGTTTCTAGCCATCTCACCCTGCCTGCCCAGCACCATTGGGAATCATGGTGAAGCGACGTGGCGCTGCCGAGATGGGGGGGCCCGGCGGGGGAGCGGCTGGGGCCCCTATGTGGGACGCCCACGGCCATTTGTCATCTTGTCCCTTGTCCCCTGGCCATGCCCCTCCTCCCAGACCACCGCCCTTTAACACAGTCTGGATTTAATAAATTCATATGGGTGTTTAACTTAAACTCAGCAACCCCACTTGTGCCTGCCTTCCTCTGCCACCCCCCGGGAGATAGCTTCACCCGGGCTGGGGGTGGCTCTCTTTGGGTTTGCGAGGGAGACCTGCAGGGTGCAAGACACAGCAAAGTGGGAGACAGGGACCCTCGGGGCCAGGCCCTTCTTACCCTTTTCCCCTCCCAGCAGCCTTCTGAGGGGCTTCTGTAACTGTCCCTATTTTGCAAATGGGAAGCTATGCACTGGGGCCTTCTTGTACAACAAGGCTGTGTCTGGCCAGCCGTGGCTCAGTGTCCTGCCTGTGCCCACTCATTGTCTCCTGGCCTCACGAGTAGACACCTGCTGTCCTGATCATTTCCCATCAGAATGTCTTGTTCAGTGGGCCCCACACACTGGACACATAAACCTTGCTTCTCTGGGCCTGTGAGCTCTCTGGCCAGGGTGCAATAGGGGTATCAGGGCGAATCCTTAGGCAGAGGGGTGTGCCTGGCTGTAGAGCTCTCGACCTGTTGGGGCAACCTGAGCATCCTCGGGGCTGCCTGCCCTGAGGACCTGACCAAGACAGTGCATGGCGCGTGCGTCTTCCCAACTACCTGGGTGCTGGGACTGTTCACCCACTTTATAGATGGGACTTTTATAGATCTCTGGGTGTCCCTGTGTTCCAAGGGGCAGGGACCCCGCGTGTCCAGATTTACTGTTCTGGGAGGTGGCCTCATCAACACTGTTGGGAGAGGAGGCCCCGGGGCTGAGGACCACATCAGGCCCCAGCTGCCACCCTGCCCTGCAGAACCCGGTGGGGAATCCAGGAGCTCCTGGGAGGCATTAGCACACACAGAGCCCCGAGCCCCAGGTGTACACACACAGGACAACGGGCTCCTCCTCGCCTCAGCTAGCCAGGGACCCACTCTGCTCCCTCTCCTGCTCTGCCTCATTTCATAGTTGCCAGCCAGTGCCCTGCTGGGCTTCCGTCCTGAGACTCCAGGAACCAGGGAGGTTCTCAGGCCCCCTGGACTCACTGGGCTCCCCCTCCAGGCACATGCCCAAGACTTTGGCAAAGGCCCTCAGCTATAACCCGCACCCTCTTCCCACAGGAGCCTCACTTCTTCACTTCCCCTGAGACCACCTGGTCCAGGCTGTTCCCTCTTCTGTCCCAGTCCTGCCCCTCCCATTCGCTCAGCAGCCAGAGGGTTTTCTTTTTTTCCTTTCTTTCTTTTTTTTTTTTTTTTTAAGATTTTATTTATTTATTTGACAGAGATCACAAGTAGGCAGAGAGGCAGGCAGAGGGAGAGAGAGAGGAGGAAGCAGGCTTCCTGCTGAGAAGAGAACCTGATGGGGGGCTCAATCCCAGGACCCTGGGATCATGACCTGAGCTGAAGGCAGAGGCTTTAACCCACTGAGCCACCCAGGCACCCCAGAGGGTTTTCTAAAGCACAAATCTGACCCTACTGGGCCTCTGTCCAGAATCTACTGTGGTTCCCAGTACCCTTGGGAGAAGAGGCCAGACCCCTAACTAATGAGCGAGACCTTGAGGGGATGGGCCTAACCCCTACAGCCTGGTGCATCTCCCTTGTTTTAACTTGACATGATCGCTTACCTTCTGCCTCTAGACCCTGCTCTCCCCTTACCTGGGACACCCTTGGGCACATAACTTTACCTTATCCTATGTGTCCTCCACATTGTGGTTCCAGTGCCTCTTCTTCCAGGAAGCCCTCCCTGACCACCTCATCTGGGACCCCCAGCTCCCTGAGCTCTCACACCCCAACCCTGCCCATTATGGGTCATCACTGCCTGGAGTCAGATTATTCTCTGCTGGACTGAGCCTTGTGAGTTCAGAGCCAGAGCTGCCTTGGTCATTGCTCTATCCTCTGGGAATGTTTGCTGAGCACATGTTTGTACACTCCTGACTTTCAAAAACATACACATCCAGAAGTGTGGACCTTGATGAAGCCTGCATTTACACACTGGCAGAAAAACGGACATGCAGTCACTCCACAAATTTTTCCTGAGCCCCAAGCTGGTGGGCAGTGGGGGTGTCTGCTTACACAGCAGGGACCAAGACAGCCTAGGCCTGCCCTCACAGGGCTCAAAGCCCAGCAGAAGCCCCGAGTGCTGAGGATTTCCCTCCAGTTATTCACCCAGTAAACAGTGGTGAGGCCCGATGTTTGCAAGGGGCAGGGGGGCATCAAGGGGGATCCGGGTCCTATTATAGGAGCCGCAATTGGAGCCAAACTCAGGATTGTTTGTGGTTCGCTTCATTTATCAAATGTAATGTTATTCAGTGTCTCCAACCCCTGACAGGCCGGCATTCTATCCTCTGGCCCACTACTTCTCAGTCTCCTTGTCGTTCCCTGAGTGGGTCATGCATGTTCCCACCTCAGGTCCTTTGCACTTGCTGTCCCCTGTGCCTCATACACTTCCCTGGATAGCCACATAGAGCCTTCATCATTTCAACTCCGTTCAGCGTCATCTCAGACCCTCCCTGAACATCCTCCCCCAAACAGTATCCTCCAGACCCAATCCATATATCCTGCTTTATTCTGTAATGCCGTCATCACCACCAGACTTATGTATATATTTGCTTCTCTCTTTCCATTCGTCTCACCCACCTTGAATTTCAGTTCCATGTGATGGCAGGGGCTTTTGTTTCTTGGGTTCTTTGCTGTTTCCCTGGCTTTTGGAATAGTACTCAGCACATGTAAGAACTATATGCAAGTGTCTGCTATTTTTAGTATCTCAGTTAATCCTCACAACCATCTTATGACAAGACCCATTTTACAGATGGGGAAACCGAGGCTCAGAGAGATGAAGTCAGTTGCCTGAGGTCACATGGCTGGTAAGTGGAAGACCTACGTTTCCTGATTCTGGACCCTCACATCGTCACCTCTCTTGCAGTGTTCTTGTCCAATGCAAGACTACAGCCTGCAGGCTGAATCCAGCTTTTTCTAATATTTGTGTGATTTTTACATGTTTAAGTGGTTGGGGGAAATAAAAAAACCTCAAAATTATTTCCTTTGACATAAAAATTTGATACAAAGTCAGATTTTAGTGTCCATAAAATGTCCTATTGGAACGTAGCCACACTCATTGTTTCTGTGCTGTCTTTGGCCACTTTTTGTGGAAAAAGTTTGCTCGATAATTTGCTGTACGGCAGTAGTTCTCCAGCTTGGGTGTGAGCTTTCTGCATCCCCTGAAGGGCTGAGGGCCACACTTTGAGACTGCAGCTGTATCGCTTCTCGGCCTTTTGGCTAAGATCAAGTGAGACTGCAGCTGTACATGGTTCTGCTTCTCACAAGCAGACAGCCAGCCTGGCTTGGTGACTGCCCTGACCTGGTGCCCAGTGCAGGCCCTGGCACACGACAGGTGCTCAGTAGGAACGCATGAGGCCGTGTGGTCATGCGTGGAGAGAGGACATTTTTAGGGAAACAGACACAAGATGTCAAACCTTGGCTCTCTGTGGTCTGAGGGTGCTGGGCATCCAAGTTGGTTATTGGACACCTACTGTGTTCCAAGGACTGTCCTAGGCGCTAGGGTTAGAGCAAGGCAGACAAAACCTAAAACAAGCATTCTAGCCATAAACGTTTAAGTATCTTCATCCCCAATTTACAGTTGAAGAAACTGAGGCATAGAGAGACTGGTTTTCCTAAACATCATTATTACCGGCTGGAGCCCTGGCCCTCCTGATCCCAAAGCTTCCCTTACAGCCCGGGAAACAGCAGACCTGGTGGGCGGGCCTCAGTTTCCCGACTTGTTCTATGGGTACGACGTGAGTGGCCCCAAGCAACCTCAGTTGTCTCCGCCAAAGCAATGGGCAGCGGCACGGGTCCAACCTCTCCCTTGCGCCCACTGGCAGACCTGGCGGGCGGGCCTCAGTTTCCCGACTTGTTCTATGGGTACGACGTGAGTGGCCCCAAGCAACCTCATTTGTCTCCGCCAAAGCAATGGGCAGCGGCACGGGTCCAACCCCTCCG
>NC_081573.1:8338162-8508248 GCF_022355385.1 Mustela nigripes | reverse complement strand
GTGCGCCCAGCCTCCCCTTCCCGGCCGGCCCCGCCCCCCGACCACGTGACGCGTGGGGGTTTTCCCGTTCCCCCTAGCGTGACGTCACGATGGGGTGCGGGCCAATGGGCGCGCAGGCCGGCGGCGCCGGGGAATTCCGCCGCCCCGCCCCCGCCCGCCGCCCGCCCGGCCCGGCCCGGCGCCCCCCGCAGCCCCGGGCGCCGCGCGTCCAGCCCGGCCTGCGGCCCCAGCCCCTGCGCCGCTCGTTCGACCCGCGATCGTCCTCCGGACCGTGCCCCCTTGGCCGCCTGGCCTGCCCGCGTGTGTGTTTTGATCTGGGCCGGCCTCCGGGCCGTCCGTCCCCACTGGTCGGGCCATGCCGAGTCGCCGCGTCGCCAGACCGTCCGCTGCGCCGGAGCTGGGAGCCTTGGGTAAGCGGGACCCGGGTTCGGGAGAGAAGTCTGGGGCGGGACTGGAAATGCGGGGGTTCTGGGGGCCCGGAGTAGTCTGGGGGTTTTTACAGGAGTCTAGGGGCTTTGGGGGACGAGATTGAGGGTTCCAGGGACACAGTATCAGAGGGAAGGAAAGGGGCAGAGGAAAGTGACGGGGTCCAGCCCAAGGTAAGAGGGAGGCGTCCCACTACAGAGTGAGAAGGGGGCGGGGCCTGACCCTGAGGCAAAGGAGGGGGCGGGTCCGACTCCGCGAGATGGGGGCGGGGACTGGCTCAGAGAAGGCGGGGCGGGAGCCGCTCCTGAGGAGTGGGGGCGTGGCCAGCCTCGGAGAAGGGGCAGACGAGAGAGGGGCCAGACTCAAGAGTGGGCGAGACTGCGGGCATTGGCTCACCGAAGGGGGCGGGGACTGACTATGAAAGCGAGAAGGGGGAGGAGCCTAACTCTAAGAAGGAAGCAAGGTTTTACTCAGGGTAAGGGGGAGGGGCCTAACTCTGGCAGGGAAAAGGGGGAGGGCTTGTTCCGAAAAAAGAAGGGCGGGGCCTGACTCGGAGAAGAAATGGGGAGTGGGGCTCGCTTCAGGAGAGGAGGGGCAGGGTCTGAGAGGGAGAAAGGGAAGGGGTGACACTGAAAAAGTGAAGGGGTGGGGTTGACCGTGAGAAAAAGGACGGGGCGGGGGCTTTCGTAACTGAGGTTGAGAAGGGCCCCTCCAGACCCGACCTTAAGGAAGAGAAGGAGCCGGCGGCCTGAGTGAGATGCAGGCTGGGGAGAATGACAGAAACTACGGATCCGGTCCATAAGTTAGAGAAGGAAGCAAGGCCAGATTCTGCGGGCGTTAAGGGTGAGGGGGTGGGGGGTGCCTTATCCGAGGGGGCGGGGCCAGGAGAGGAACGGGGTGGGGCCTAGGAGACTCTCGGGTCCTCCCGCTGCATCTCCATCGCCTCCTGAGACTTGCCTCCCTCCCTGCTGCAGGGTCCGCGGACCTCTCCTCGCTCTCGCTCGCCGTTTCCAGGACCACGGGTGAGCAGCCCACCACAGTTCCGGCCCACCCGCGCGCTCAGAACGGGGGAGGGGGGAATCCTATGGAGGCGGCTTTGGGCACACCTCTGTCTGGGGTTTCATCCAGGGCCACCTCAGCTTTCCTCCGCCCACCTGTGTTTGTCCCTGCGGGTTGAGATGGGGGCCCCAGGTCCCCCTACTTCCCGGGTGGTTAGGAGCTGGACAGGTAAAGCTAACCACCTATTCGCCCTGTAAGAGGAGTCCTCTTTATAGACTCGCCATGGTAGTGCAGAGGATTAAAAATGACCTGCCAATGCTGCCACCTCCTCGCTCTGTGAATGCCTGCAAATCACTTCTCTCTGGGCCTCAGTTTTCCTCATCTGTACAGTGGACATAATATCAGTGCCTCCCTTTGTCGGGGTATTGAGAGGATTCAATGAGCTGATACAGGCAGACTTTCAAAGCAGTGTCTGGCACACAGTAAAGTCTCAATAAGCATTAACTGTTCACAGCTGTAATTACTATTACTATTATCAGACTGCCTATAACAGTGGTTCTTAAACCTTTGTGTGCACTGGAGTCACCCAGGGAGCTTGTTAAAACAGATTGTTGGGCCCTACCTCTAGAGTTTCTGATTCAGTAGGTCTAGGATCGGCCCCGAGAGTTTGCATTTCTGGCAAGTTCCCAAAAGATACTCAGAACCACTACTTGGGAAGGTCCCTCAGCCAGTGTCGTCCAAAATTCGGTGCTGCCCAAGAAAATGCAAAATCATGGCCAAATGACAACATCCTCTCTCTTGTAAATCTGCTGGGATTAGGAGGGCAGGAACTGAGTCCTGTTACCATGAAGACACAGCCCCTAGTAGGCTGGGGCTGGGCCTTGGTCTGGAGGTAGTATCCTGGGATGGACCCTAGCAGCTGGCCTGGCCATGGAGGAGGCTCTGCTGGTTCTCTAACAGGTCTGAGAGTGTGGACAATGGGGAAAGGTGGGGCAAGGTGCTGGGGACAGGTACTGCCCACGCACTGGTTCTGGGCAGGAACAAGGCTGAGGTTTTTTCTGGCCCAAGATCTCTGGTTTCAACTGAGAGTCATTTGTAATGTCATCTCTTCAATAAATATTTATTGAACGCCTGTTCTGTACCTCGTCCTGTGCTGGGCAGCACTGGGGACTCGGCAGTGCCTGAAACAGTCTAACTCCACCCTCATGGGTTCCTTACCTGGATGAGGAGGCCAGGCACTTAGGCAATAATTAAATGTGGGATTACCAAATGTGACAAAGGCTCCGAAGAAGTCTTGGGGTCAGTGAAATCTAACAGCAGGGTAAGGATGAGAAAGCTAAATGCTGTGACCGAGTGGGAGGGAAACATCTCCCTCATTCTGATAGGCTAGACACATAGGGTACCCTGGATATACGGTGGGGACAGATAAGAGTCCCGTAACATAAAGTCATGCCAAATCCTAACCAGTGCCAATGAAATGATAAAACAAAGGTATGTAACTGTGAATGACTGGAGCTATCTTGGGGACCGGGGGCCGTCTTGGATTAAGTGGTCAGGGAAGACTTATCTAGTAGGTAACTTTTGAGCAGGGACCTGAAGGAGGAGGAGGGGGGAGAATGCCTTGCAAACAACTGGAGGAAGAACATTCTGGCAGAGAGCAGGTTGTGCTAAGGCCCTGAGGCAGGAAAGACATGGCTGGTGCTCTGCCTGCTTGCAGCCCATCCTGGCTGTCCCTGGATGGTGGCACATCTGTGTGGGAGGTCAGGGTGGGATGGAGTGTTATTTGAGTTGAACCCTAAATAAGGAGAAGTTTCCAATGTTTGCTGGCTGAAAGAGGATTTTTCCCCCCAAAGATTTATTTATTTGTTTGAGAGAGAGAGAGAGAGAGTAAAAGCAGAGGGAGAGGGAGAGAGAATCCTCTGGCAGACTGTTTGCTGAGCAGTGAGCCTGACACAGGCTGGATGGATCCCAGGTCCCCCCGGGATCATGACCTGAGCAGAAATCAAGAGTCAGCTGCTCAACCGACTGAGCCACCCAGGTGCCCCCAGAAGGGGATTTTTAGATAATAATGCTCTTAACTAAGTTTTATGGAGGGGCTAGGGCAGTCAGACATGGAATCCTCATGTTCACACCTTGAGATGGGAGCTCAGACCTTGTTTGAGAAAGACTCAGAGAGGTTGAGAGGCTTGCCCGAGGCTATATAGTGAGTGTGTGACAGGTAGGATTCCAACCAGCATCTGTGTGACTCTATACTCCGTGCTCTGAAAGCAGGTCTGCTACGCTCTTCATTTTAGAGATGGGAACCTGAGGTCTAGAGAGGGAGGGCGGGTTGGTCACCCAAGTCCATAAAAGAATGTCCCCCAACACTTGATCTGCTGGCAGCCAGCATTTATGCAGGCCCTACTATTCTAAGCAGTTCCAAGTGCTTCCCACATATTAGCTCATTTAATTTTCACAGCAGCCCAATGAGGCATTATCACTGTGTCCATTTTACAGGTGGAGAAACCAAGGCAAAAAAGAGTTAAGTGGAGGGACGCAGGGCTCTCCAGTTAGGAAGTTGCACAGCCAGGATTTGAACTGAGGTAGTCCAAACCTCAGGCCACTGCTGCCTGGGCCTCGGTTTCCCCCTGCAACCTGGGCAAAGTCTAACTCCGGGCCCACACGTCATCCAGGACGGACGCCTAAGAGTTTTTCCCAAGTTTAGTGACCGGAGGTTGGCCCTGCCAGGGATTTACAGCCCGTCCCTTCTTCTGTCCCAGCCTCAGTGTCCCCAGCTACCCAGTGGGGGTATCTTCCCTACCCTGCTGACTTCACAGATCACAGGAGATAAGGGGAGCAGGAAAACTGCTTTCAGAGGAGCAAAGGTCTGGCTACCAGGAGCCACTCCCCAAGAGTGGAGGAAGAGGACAGGTCTGGGAGCAGGGCAGGCTGGCATTGATCTGTCTGTGGCCAGTGGCTGGGGCAGGTGACCCTGAGAGGGGCTCTGGCCCCGGCCTGCCCCATCTCGCTGTGTGACCCCAGGCCGGCCTGCTCCCTCTGGCCTTCCCATTGTCCTGTCTGTAGAATGACGGGAGGTTTGTTTCGGTTTCTCCATGGCCCCTTTCAAGACTGAGCTTTCCCAAGGAGGTGATGAGGGGCTTTCCCAGCCTTTAGAATCTTAGCTGTTTAGTTTTTTTTCCTGGTCATAAGATCCTTGGCTTCCCTGGGTCCTCAAGGATGCCTTGAATTCCTGGCCTCAATGTTTTTTTAAGAAGGTGCTCGAGGGTCCCCTGACCCTGGGGCTCCAATATTGCAAGCTGAAGGGAGGGTAGCCCAAGAGGGTGCAATTGGGGTTGGGGTTTGGCACCCCAGCGAGCCAGAGCCCAGTTTCCCAGGACGGAGGAAGAGAGAAAGGGGGAGGGCTCCAGGCCTCCAGGGGATGGGGTTGGGGAATCTGACTTAAAAGATGAAAGTCTTAACCACTTTCTGGACCTCACCTTTCTCTTTCTCTTTCTCTTCCTTCCACAGATGAACTGGGTAAGTATCACAGGGCAGGTCTGGGGAAAGGGGTGGGGGTTGGCGAGATGTCCTAGTGCTCACAGGGCGGGATCTGGGCCTTCTTTGCTGTTGGGGAGAACTGTTGGGGACTTTAATGTTTCTGTTCCCAAACTTCCCGCAGTCCTTGATCTTAGAAAAACCTCCCCACATCAGCTGCCCTTAGTGTTACCATTACCTTGAGCACTGGGTCGTTTTCTCAGTGAACTCTGTGGAGCACGCCCCGTGTGCTAGGCACCACATTCAGCCGCGAGCCAAATGAGGTCCCTCCTGTGAGCTGACCCTCTGGTGGGGGCAATAGTAGGAAAGGGAGTAAATGAATAAGATCATGTCAGATCGGGCTGAGGCTATGAAGGAGATAACAGGAAGAGGAGCCGATGGCCTGGGAAGACACACTAGGTAGGCCTTTCAGAAGAGGTGACATTTGAGCTGAGACCTGAAGGACGAGGGGCCAGAGTGGGTTGAATGGGGGGAAGGACGGAATAGGCAGATGGAGAGTAGGCACAGCACCCCCAAAGAGGGCCAGGCCTTGCTGGGAGCAAGCAACAGAAAAGAGACTGGAGCAGGGCAAGAGGTGGGTAGGGGGTTTGTTGGCAGGAGGCCGAAGGCCCAGGACAGGAGGGGGCCAGTCCACACAAGACTCTGTGGCAGGGGGTCAGGGGTGTGGGTTTTGTTTTGTTTTGTTTTCCTGAGATGAATCGAGTTTGGGGAAGGTATTACATGGAGAGGTTGTTGACTTTGAGTCTTAAGGGAGATGGGAGCCATGGGAGGTGTCTGAGCGGAGTGGGGACAGGGTCTGACCTAAGCTATGTCTGGCTGTGTGTGGGGGACTTGGAGGAGGCCAGAGGGGGAACAGGAGCAGTGGTTCAGAGGGGAGATGGTAAGTGTGGACCAGAATGGAGTGGGGGTGTGGGGAGCAGCGGTGGGAGTGTAAACATGTATTTGAGGTAAGAGGCAGAAGAGGTTCAAGGATGGGGACAGATGTGGGATCAGGAGCAGCTATGCGGGCTTCCAGCTTGGGTACTTGGTGGACGGGTGTGCTGCTTTCTGAGGGGGGAACCGCTTGGGGGGTTGTTATTATCCCCGGGGAGTGGGAGAAGCCGGGACAGGGACGCCTGTCACCTGGCACTAACTTTATCCAGGCGAGAGGGGAAGGAGACATGATTTCAGGCACTGTTAGGGAGGGGAGTGGACATGAGGGTAAAGGAGGAGAACCCAGGCCGCCGCGTTTCGGGCTTTGAGAACTGGGGAACTGTTCGCAAGCAGGGTAGGGGCTTTTTTGGGGTTGGGAGCCAAGCCCCCCACCCCCACCCGCCGCCCACACTCAGCCCACAAGGAAGATGTCTCGAAGAAATGAGTGGATGGGGAAAGGTGGGGCGGCACAGGTCTTGGGGATGTCATCAGGCCTTTCCTTCTATCATCAGCGTCACCCCCAGTTTTTGCTTCTCCCGCAGAGATCATCGACGAGTACATCAAGGAGAACGGCTTCGGCCTGGAGGGGGCGCCGCCGGGCCCGGGCGAGGGGCTGCCGCGCCTCGTGCCTCGCGGGGTGGCCTCCCTGAGCACCGTCACCCTGGGCCCCGCGGCGCCCCCGCCCCCGGCCACGCCACCGGCCTGGAGCTGCCCCCTGGGGCGGCTCGTGCCCCCGGCGCCGGGCCCCGGGCCGCGACCGCACCTGGTCATCACCGAGCAGCCCAAGCAGCGCGGCATGCGCTTCCGCTACGAGTGCGAGGGCCGCTCGGCCGGCAGCATCCTCGGGGAGAGCAGCACCGAGGCCAGCAAGACGCTGCCCGCCATCGAGGTGAGGCCCCGGGCTGGGTCTCGCGCCTCCCCGCTCCCCCCGCCCCGCCCCTCCGCCACCACCCCCAGCGCGCGGAGATTCGCATGCCTGCATTGCTCGCGTATTTCACGGTGGTTATCATTATTGCCGTTGCTATTGTTGTAGCGCTTCATACTCTCACTCGCCTCCGGTTCCAAAGGACATTCCAAGAAAGGCGTCCTTCCGGGCATTGCCAGTATTGATCAAAATTAGCATTGCCCTGAAAGGCAGGGTAGCTAGTCTCCTGGCCCACAAGGGAGGCCAGAGTAATTGGAGTGGCCGGGTTTGAATCCCTGTTCTGCCATTTACCAGCAGGGCGGCCTTGGAGTGGTTATTTGGTCCCTCTGTGCCTCAGTTTCCTTCTCTACAAAATGGGATAATAATAATAATAATAAAATAACAACAACAACTAACCACTGGGGGTTGTCAGGAGGCGTGAATGAGTTAAACGTGCCAAGGGCCTCCAGCATGGTATGTGCTCAGGAGAGATGAGCTGGGGTTAGTATTATTGCCATCGTGATTTATAAGTCTGGCCATTCTGCTTTTAGGAAATTGGCGATGTGGATAAGCCAGCCTTTGGGCAAAAAGAGGGGTGTGCAAGAGTTCCCCCGCAGCCTTTTATGTAAAGAGTTGGAAACTGTAGAGTTAATCAGCAGCTGGTGGGGTAACCTGTGCACATCTATGCACACAGTGGAATCCTGTGCAACCACAAAAACTATCTGTGTGTATGCCGATAAATAGAAATGCATTCGGTGCACACAGAGAGATTTTTAAATGAAGCTGTCCCCCAGGTACTGATGTGGAACCATCTCCAAGATATATTAATAAACAAACAAACAAACAAACAAACAAAAATCGAGGCACAGACCCCTTAGTAGGGGATTATACTACCTTTGGTGTTAAAATGGGGGAAAAATAAGATTCTGTATTTGCATTTGCTGGTATGTTCCTCCAGAAACTCTGGAAGGGAAAAAAAAAGTCATGACTTTTGGGGGTTGGGGTAATGCTGAATGGATAAGGTGCAGGTAAGGTTTTTCACTACACGCATCTTTATTTTGCTTTATAGTTTTGAATCATATGGCTCGAAACTTACCAAGATGTCAATTAATTTAATTCATATGTATTAACAGAATTTAAATTAAACTGAACAAAAGTCTACCACTTCTGTCCCCAGGCCCCAGGTTCCCCACGCCAACCCCGCAGAGGTGACCTTTTCTTCTTCTCTTTTTTTTAAGATTTTTTTTTTAAAGATTTTATTTATTTATTTGACAGAGAGAGCCATCACAAGTAGGCAGAGAGGCAGACAGAGAGAGAGGAGGAAGCAGGCTCCCTGCTGAGCAGAGAGCCCAATGTGGGGCTCGATCCCAGGATCCTGAGATTATGACCTGAGCTGAAGGCAGAGGCTTTAGCCCACTGAGCCACCCAGGCACCCCTTAAGATTTTATTTCTTGGACAGACAGAAGGAGCACAAGCAGAGGGAGGGGAAGAGGGAGAAGCAGGCTCCCAGCTGAGCATGGAGCCCAATGTGGGACTTGATCCCAGGACCCCAGGATCGTGACCTGAACCAAAGGGAGGTATTTAACCGACTGAGCCACCCAGGTGCCCCGGTGACTCTTAAAAAAAAAAAAAAAAGATTTATTTATTTATTTGAGAGAGAGAAAGAGCACACACATATAGATACCTGCTGGGGGTGGGGGGAAGAGCAGAGGGAGAGGGAGAGAAACTCAAGCAGACTCCACACTGAGCATTAGCCCAAAGTGGAACTTGATCCCACAACCCTGAGATCATGGCATGAGCTAAAACCAAGTGTCAGACACCCAGCCAGCTACATCCCACCCCCAGGCATAAGAGGTGACCATTCTTATCAGTATCTCATACATCCTTCTGGGAGTTATTTATGGTTCTGTAGGGACATGTATACATACGTATGTACAGTCCCCCCTTTATACATGGAGAGGAGTATAATCTATTTACTATTTTGCACAGTGGATTTTTTTTGCTTAAGAATGTATCTTGAGGGGCGCCTGGGTGGCTCAGTGGGTTAAGCTGCTGCCTTCTGCTCAGGTCATGATCTCGGGGTCCTGGGATCGAGTCCTGCATCGGGCTCTCTGCTCAGCAGGGAGCTTGCTTCCCTCTCTGCCTGCCTCTCTGCCTACTTGTGCTCTCTCTCTCTCTGTGTCAAATAAATAAATAAAATAAAATAAAATAAAAAACGAAAAAAAAAAAAAAGAATGTATCTTGAAGGGGCTCCTGGCTGACTCAGTCTGGAGGGCACACAACTCCAGATCTCAGAATTGTGAGTTCAAGCCCCACACTGGGTGTAGAGATTACTTTATATTTTTTTAAAAATATTTTATTTATTTATTTGACAGAGATCAAAAGTAGGCGGAGAGGCAGGCAGAGAGAGGAAGGGAAGCAGGCTCCCCGCTGAGCAGAGAGCCCGATTCGGGGCTCGATCCCAGGACCCTGAAATCATGACCTGAGCCAAAGGCAGAGGCTTTAACCCACTGAGCCACCCAGGCACCCCTAGAGATTACTTAAAAAAAAAAAAAATCTGGGATGCCTGGATAGCTCAGTCAGTTAAGTGTCTGCCTTCAGCCCAGGTCATGGCTAGGATGCAAGGTCCCACATTGAGCTCCTTGCTTAGCGGGAAACCTGCTTCTTCCTCTGCCTCCCGCTTCCACTGCTTGTGTGCTCTCTCTCTCTCTCTGACAAATAAATAAATAAAATCTTCTAAAAATAATAAATAAGTAAATAATAAAAAAATCTAAAAAAACCAAAAAATGTGTCTTGGAGCACAGCTAACCTCAGCGGGTCTAAAGCTGTCCCCTTCTCTTTCGTTGAGCCCCGTTGCGCGGGTGGGTGCGAGCCCGCTGGGCAGCACTTAGGTTGCTTCCCATTGCCTATTTTGAGCAAACCTGTAGAGAACTACTCGGCTCATCTATTATTTCCCTTGTGTCATGCAAATAACTTCTGGAAGCGGAACTGCTGGTCAAAGGTAATTTGAGAGATATTGCCAAATTGCCCTCTGTGAGCAGTTCGTACCCACGACTGTTTCTCCTAGCTGGTGTCTGAGACGCCTGGTTCCTTGCGCCTCCCCGATATGGAGACTTCGTGTGCTTCTGGATCTTTGCCCAAGTGTTCATTGAGTCTGAATTGTGTACTAATCATTCCACAGCCCCGGCTTCCGGCCCAAGCTAATCCGTTGCCATCAGCTCCCAGTGTCCTCTGAGTTACCCCCACCAGGTGGCCAGAGGGGCCCTGCTGAGTTATACATCTACTCTTCTCCCCTGCTCAGAATCCTCTCTTGGCTCCCTAGTGCCCTCAGGTGGAAGCCCAAGCTCCTCCCTGTGCCTCTGAAGCTCTCACTCTCTGATCCTGCTGCCAGTTGGCACCCAGCCCCTCCTCACTGGCCACCCTCTAGCCACTGGGCCTTTGCCCATGCTTTTCCTCCTGGCTGCCGTGCTCTCCTCCTGAAGCCTGGTCACCTCATACTCACCTGTGAGGCCTCAGCCCGCCTCCAGGAAGCCTTCCCTGACCACCCTCCCAGGTCCAAACTCTTTCATATAAGGTCTCCTGCTTCCCTCCTTCTCTCCCTTGATGGGCTTTGTCCTCATAGGTTTATTTGGGTGTTGAAAGAGCAGCCCCGTCCTTCCTCCACCCTCTAGGAAACAGTCAACATAGTGGTTACAAATACAGATTTCAGAGTCAGAAAGATGTGGCTTTTAGTCATACAGTTGTACGAATTGAGGCTAGTTCAGTGCTTCTGCTGGCCTCAGTTTCCTCATCTGTCAAATGGGGTTGGAGTTCCCGCTCCCACAGGATGCTACGAGGAAACCAGGAAGGTGGACCAGCACTGGAAGGGAGGCTCCCTCTTTACTCAACGAGGTAGTTATTATTTGATTTGGCTCCAGACATTGTGGCCAAAAGCAGCATGCAGGGCAGAATGTTCTGGTTAAAAGAATGGTTTACTTTGAATGGTTTACTGGATTCTCAGGACTAGGGCAAGCGTGATGCCTCGAGGAGCATTTTCAGGCCCTTATTTAAGGTCTTTAAGGATTTTATTTTTCCAATTGACAGGGGATTTTTAAAAAAGTTTTTATTTATTTATTAGAAAGAGAGCACAAGTAGATAGAGAGGCAGGCAGAGAGAGAGGAGGAAGTAGGCTCTCCTCTGAGCAGAGAGCCTGATGCAGGGCTCCATCCCAGGACCCTGAGTCATGACCTGAGCAGAAGGTAGATGTTCAATTGACTGAGCCACCCAGGCGCCCCTGACAGGGGATTTTTTTTTTTTTTCCAACTATCTTTTTCTTTGGAAAAATGTAAAACCTACAAGCAATGGACAAGAATAGTACAGCAAACAAGCCTGTTGGCTTATTTGCTTCATGTCTTTCTCTCCCTTTGTACAGACATTTATAGAGGAAGATTTGAAAGTCTTGGAAAGAGGATGATACTTCGCCCAGAATATTTCAGTTTGTGTCCCTCAAGAACAAGAATGTTTTCTTACAGTGTAGGAGCTGTATAATCCTAAATGCCATCACCATTCTCTAGAAGCTTAATTCTCCAAGGATATTATCTGTTATGAAATCCATATTCTAATCCCCCAATATTCTTTTTCTTTCTTCCTTTCTTTTTTCCTTTCTTTCCTTTCTCTAATAAATAAAATAAGATTTTATTTATTTATTTGACACAGAGACAGCAGAGAGGGGACAAGCAGGGGGAGTGGGAGAGGGAGAAGCAGGCTCCCCACAGAGCAGAAAGCCAAATGTGGGGCTCAATCCCCAGACCCTGAGATCATGACCCAGGCCAAAGGCTTTAACCCACTGAGCCATCCAGGTGCCCCTAAATATTTTATTTTTAAGTAATCTCTATACCCAACATGGGGCTTGAACTCCAGACCCCGAGATCGAGAGTCACACGCCCCACCCACTGAGCCAGCCATGCACCACCCCCTCCAAATACGCTTGAGAGCTATTATTCTTGTTGGTCACTTGTTTAATATTTGGTCCAGGATCACATGCTGCGTTTGACTGGCAGTTCTTGCCATGGTCGGAGTGTTTGTGTCCCCCTAACATGCATCCATTGCAGTCCTAGCCCCCAGTGTAATGGCCTTAGAAGGGAGGGCCCCTGGGGAGTGCTGAGGTCATGAGGGCAGAGCTGTCAAGACAGGGATGGATGATTTTTAAAAGGGACTCCAGAGAGCTCGAGGGCCCCTTCTAGCAGGAAGCCTTACCTGGAACCTGACCGCACTGGCACCCTCGTCTCAACTCCCACCCTCCAGAACTGTGAGAGAGGGATTGTTGTCACTTACATGCCCTCCAGGTCCATGGGATTTGTGTGTAGCAACCCGCATGGCTGAAGACGGATGTCTTTTGCATCCTCCGACCTGAGTTCATTTCTCTGTCTGACTTCAGGTTTGGGGATGTGGACATTTGCGGGAGGACAGGATTGACGTTTTGTCAACTGTCCCACATTCCGTGTTTGTTGGCCGTTTCCGGATGAGATAAGGTTGTGTGTTTTTGGGGGGAACACCCCGGTGATGATGCTGTGGTCTCGGTGTCTCACATCAGGAGACACGGGCCAGCAGTCTGTCCCACTCTCAGTGATGCGGAGTCAGATTCCATGGTCAAGGCGGTGTGTCAGTCTCTCCAGCAGCCATAACGAACTGCCCCAGGCTGGGTGCCTTGGACCACACAAATGTATGGTCTTAGCATTCCGGAGGCTGGAGGGCCAAGATCAAGGTGCCAGCAGATCTGGTTTCCTCCGAGGTTTCTCTCCTTGTCTTGCAGACGGCCTCTCTATTGCTGTGTCCTCACTTGTCTGGTGTCTCTTTGTATGTCTGGATGACCTCTTCTTATAAGGACCCCAGGAAGATTGGATAGAGCCCATCCTAATGGCCTCACGAACTTAATCACCTCTTTAAAGACTCTGTCTCCAAATTCAGCCACATTCTGAGGTCCTGAGGTTTACGGCTTTAACCTATGAATTGCAGGAGGCTGCAATTTAGCCCGTAAGAGCAAGTGCCCCGCTCTTCGTTGTAAGGACACAGCTTTCCTCTGTAATGAGCAGCTTACTATGGGGTGATGCTTTGAGGCTGTGTTTTCCCTACCACATTATTTCTGTGTCTTTCCAGGTAGTTTTCCTGGCTCGGTGTCAGTTTTGATTTCCAGGAGTTAGAACAGGAAATATCTAACAATAGGGGATGACCCGGCTCTGGTTGTGGATTCAGGATTTTTATTCCCATCTTTCAGAGCTGCAGACTGAGGCTCAGAGAGGAGAAGTTACTTGCTCAGGGGGACCCAGCAAGTTTGCTATAGTAATTCCTAAGCACTCCTGTATGCCCGGTACTTAATAATACCCATTCTACAGGCAAGGATGGAACAGAGAGGTTTATCATGCAGATGGCCAGTCCTCGAACCTGGATTTGGTACTAGGTCTGGCTTATTCTAAGACCTTGTGTGACGTCTTAGAGATGAGAAGGTTTCAGTCCTGCAGTTCTCATGAGTTCTGAGACTGTTGACTCTGAGCTTTTCTTAATCTCCTAACAGTGCAGTGGGGAGCTGGTTAAATGAATAGCTTTAACCCCACCTGACTCAGTGAAATTTATAGACAATATCACATCCGGCTACTCATAATCATCCCCAAATCCATCATGCCCTAACTTTATTTTTTTTAATTAATTTATTTATTTGACAGACAGAAATCACAATTAGGCAGAAAGGCAGGCAGAGAGAGAGAGAGAGAGAGAGAGAGAGAGAGAGAGAGGAGGAAGCAGGCTCCCTGCTGAGCAGAGAGCGCAATGCGGGGCTTGATCCCAGGACCCTGAGACCGTGACCTGAGCTGAAGGCTGAGGCTTTAACGCAGTGAGCCACCCAGGCGCCCCGATCATGCCCTAACTTTAATATGAAATGAAAGGAAAATAATACAGCATAATAAGCACCTTTATTTCAATGTGTAAATGCTCCGACATGGCCCCAGGGAATCTTAATAAAAGTGGCAGTTGCGGGCCAGTCTTCCCTCAATTAACACCTGGAAAATTCAGTGTATTTTTAAATTATGGGAAAAAAGAGGGGCACCTGGGTGGCTCCGTCGGTTAAGCATCTGCCTTTGGCTCAGGTCATGATCCCAGGGTCCTGGGATGGAGCCCCATATCCTCAGTGATGAGCCTCCTTCTCTCTCTCTCTCTCTCTCTCTCCCTGCTGCTCCCATTGCTTGTGCTCACACACTCTCTCTCTCTCTGTCAAATTAATAAATAAAAATCTTTGTTTAAAATTATGGGTAAAAGGACTATGTATGTAAAATGGCTAGGATCTTGGCTCTGATCATTTTAAATAGGTTTGTCCCCAGTGGGAGTGTTGGTGGGATGATCGGAAGTCTTGCAGGACTTGTGTGGGACCGTCCCTGGTATTGCAGGCTGTGTGACGTCTCTGGTCCCAGGTCCTGCCTGCTGTGGGATGTGGGCTGTGGGATGTGACACACAAATCCCTGTGTCAACCCAATTCACCCCCCCAATATCCAAAACGTCCCCTAGAGGGCGATACTCCCCCACAGAGATGCATTCATTCATTGTTTTTTGGTTTGTTTACTTATTTGTCTCTGCGTGGGCAAGGGCTTTAGAAATTCTTTTTAAGAAGAACGTCTAAAAGCCCTTTTAGAAGGGCTTTACAGGTTCTTTGATGCCAGCAGGTCCTAGTGGGGAACCCAGAAAAGCCAGGTGGATCTGGGCTGGGTCTGGCCTGTCTAAAGGGCTGGTTTCTATCTGCTCCTGCTGGAGGCTGCTGAGCATGAACTCCTGCCCCAGGTGCCTTAACTAACTTTATTTTTAAAGAGAATCTAGATGGGACATCTGGATGGCTCAGTCGTTTAGGCGGCTGCCTTCGGCTCAGGCCATGATCCCAGGGTCCTGGGACTGAGTCCCACACTGGGCTCCTTGCTCAACGGGGAGCCTGCTTCAACCTCCCTCTGTGTCCCACTCACCCTGCTTGGGCTCTCTCTCTCCCTCTTTTATTTATTAAAAATTTTATTTATTTGTTCATGAGAGACAGAGAAAGAGAGAGAAGCAGAGGAATAAGGAGAAGCAGGCTCCCCACTGAGTGAAGAACCCGAGACCTGGGGCTTGGTCCCTGAGCCAAAAGCAGATGCTTACTTAACAAGCTAAGCCACCCAAATAAATAAAATCTTAAAAAAAAAAAAATAGAATCGGAAATCTGGAATAACAGGATATTTCATACTTTCTATTTTTATTTTTTATAGATTTTAATTTATTTGAGAGAGAGAGAGAGAGAATGAGGGGGGATTGGGGGATGGAAAGAGGGAGAAGCAGGCCCCCAGCTGAGCAGGGAGCATGACGCAGGGCTGGATCCCAGGATCCTGGGATCATGACCTGAGCTGAAGGCAGAAGTTTAATGGACTAAGTCACCAGGAGCCCCGCCCTAAAGGTTTATTTATTTATTTGAGAGAGAGAGAGAGAGGGAGAGAGAAACTTTAGCAGACTCGGAGCTAAGTGGGGAGGGCAAGATGGGGCTTGATCCTATGACCCTGAGCTCCCGACCTGAGACGAAACCAAGAGTGGGAGGCTCAGAGGACTGGACACCACCCAGGCGTCCCTGTCTCATACTTTTTAAGTGCAGGCTCCAAATTTTCCCCACATTTGAACAAAAATGTCATCTCTTTTTGTAGTTTAAAAAAAAAAAGTTTTCTTGAGCTATCATGTGTATATACAAAATCGCACATATTTAATGAATCCAGTTTAATGAGTTTGGACGAAACGTTTTTTAATTACAAAAAAATGGGAAGAACAATGCAATGAGTATCTGTGTGCCCTTAATCTGTATCCGCCGGTTGTCGTTTTGCCACCTTCGCTGTCTCTGTCACACTCCTCTGTCCGAACGCACGCGCGTGCACACACACACGGATACACGCACACCTTGTTTTTGCTAAACTATTTGCACGTGTGTTGTCAATATCACATTACTTCCCTGCGGGATAGTGGGATAGCGGGATAGTAGGATAGTGGGCACCTCCTGCGAATAAGCTTCCACGTGGTGACAAAATTATTAGTATCCCTAGGAAAACTAACGGTATCCCATTGTGTCATCCAATGTGTTACATTTCTTAGTGGCTTCTTCCTCCTCAATCCAGGATCCGGTTAAGGAGCCTACATTGCATTCGGTTGTCATGTCTCTGTGGTCTCCCCACCACACACACTTTTTTTTTTTTTAATCAAGTTGCAATTGATCAAATCTTCATGTACAGCTCTCTACATTTTGTATAGGTATACACCATGTGATTACCAGCCAGGTCAAAAGATACTATTTGTTCGATTTTCACCGAAATATGATGCCCATCTTTTTATTGTCTTTTGCGACACTGATTTTTTTTCACCTGATGACCCGTGATTTGGGCTCATTTGAGGAGTCACGGTGAGATTCGGGTGACATACTCCTGGAGGGCTGTCACAGAAGTGAGGTCGTGCATTCCCAGGGCACCCAGTCAGTCTCCCCAGGTCATCTGGGCCCAGTATTGGTGCTGCTGCCCTTGGTCACCTGATTTAGATGGTGTCCAGTGGGTTTTCCGTTGTGAAGGTGCTTTCCTTCCCCAGTCATTATTAAGTTCTCTGTGGGCAGTACTTGAAGAGCCTGAGTGCATCCAAGGTTTTAAAAACTCATAGTGGCTGGGGTGCCCGAGTGGCTCAGTCATTAAGCATCTGCCTTCGGCTCCAGTTATCTCAGGGTCTTGGGATCGAGCCCCGTATCGGGCTCCCTGCTTCTCCTTCTCCACTCCCCCGGCTTGTGTTCCCTCTCTCACTGTGTCTGTCTGTGTCAGATAAATAAATAAAATCTTTAAAAAACAAAACAAAACTCATAGTGGCTGAAGAACGCACATCGGCAGGGCAGGTCTGATGTTATGAGGCCCCAGACCAGCAGCCAGAGAAGCCTTTGGTTTAGGATCTCAGAAGGGTCTTAAGCAAACCCCCTTCCATCATCCTGGGGGAGAAGCTTGGAGAGCTATTGAAGAAAGCCCCAGGGAGTTGGGATGGGTGCAGGTGTCTGCCAGGGGACCCCAAAAATGCGCCTGTCTCCCTGCAGCTCCGGGATTGTGGAGGGCTTCGGGAGGTGGAGGTGACTGCCTGCCTGGTGTGGAAGGACTGGCCTCACCGAGTCCACCCCCACAGCCTCGTGGGGAAAGACTGCACCGACGGCGTCTGCAGGGTGAGGTTACGGCCTCATGTCAGCCCTCGGCACAGGTACTCGACCCCTGATCCCCCCAACCCTTCACCCCAGATCATGGAGGTGCCCAGGGAGACCTTAGGGCAAGGGGCCGCTTGGCCAGATTCTCCCCACAGCAATTCCTCGGTGGGGAGACCAAGGCTGGGCCCGGCAGCGGGGTCGAGGGGTAGAGGGGTGTACCTGGGCCTGGGGCCCTGCTGCACACACCTTCACACACAGTTGTATTTATGCCCATTTTGTCAAGGCGGAAACTGAGACTTGGAGGAATGGCAGAGCAGGGATTTGACTCCAGACCTGACTTCACTGCAAGATCATTCTTTCTCTCGCTTAATAATTTATACGTTTTTAATAAATAAAAAAATAAAAGGTTCAGAAAGACTGTATAGTGAAAAGCAAATTTCCTTCCACCTTTGGTCATGCAGCTGTCAGTGGTCCTTCCTGGAGGCAATTAAAAATATGCTATGCATGTCTATTATTTTTCTCCCCTTACAAATGGTAGCAGACATTTGTACCTTGTTTTTAGGCATTTTGAGCTCATCCGTTTTCTTGGCTTCATAGTATTCCAATATACAGCTGTACACCATTACTTGAACAAGCCGCCTAGTAATGGGCCCTTAGGATAGTTCCGTGCTCCTGTGGCCCTATTATTAAACGCGTGGCTTTACATATATATCATTTCTTCTCTAGGATCAGTTCCTAGAGGCGAACTCGCTGGCTCTAACTTCAGCGATTAACTCTCAATGTAAACTTTCTGTGATTTAAAAATTTAGCAAAGATGTAAGGTCCATGAGAGGAGGGATTTTGTCTCTTTTGTTCCCCGCTGTGTCCCCCTTGGGTCCCCCCACACGCTGCCTGGCACCCAGTAGGTGCTCAGGAAATACTGTGGAATGAATGAATGCCCTCATATTGTCCTCAGTGTAATTGCTGATTATGTTAACAGTCCTACCCGTGGGGGAGAGTGCTTGATTCTTCATAACTTCCCCAGTAGGGAGCGTTCTCAGATGTTTTGATCCTTGCTGTGTTGATGGGCTTTTTAAAAGTTGGCATCGCAGTGATGTTTCCCTTGCCGCTTTCTCCTTCTGGAGGAGGCGGCCCCGTGTTTTCGTGCAGTAAAGATGAGGGGCACCCCCAGGTACTCTCGAGACTCCCCAACACTCCTGAGAGGTTGAAACCCCAGGCCCCTCCCAATGCTGGGGCCCTTGAGACTGTGAGCCCCGAGGCAGCCTCTCTGCTGGAGTTAGAGCTAAACCTGCCTCTTCACAACTGCCTCCCTTCACCCATTCCTCCCCACTCCCTGTTCAGCTTTAACAATCTGGGCATCCAATGTGTGAGGAAGAAGGAGATTGAGGCTGCCATCGAGCGCAAGATTCAGCTGGGCATCGACCCTTACAATGGTGAGGCCCTGCAACCAGCCTGACTGTCTTGTCCTCCTGAACCCCCTCGTGCCCTCTGCCACCCCATTCCCCCCCTTCTCCCTTCTCTGGTATCCGCTATCTCCCCAACCCCCTCCCTTCGTTGTCTGCCATCTCCCTGCCAGAGTCTCCCTCCCCCACCCTCGGCATCCCCATATCTCTCCTATAGCCGGCTCCCTGAAGAACCATCAGGAGGTAGACATGAATGTCGTGAGGATCTGCTTCCAGGCTTCATACAGGGACCAGCAAGGACAGATGCGCCGCATGGACCCCGTGCTCTCCGAGCCTGTCTATGACAAGAGTGAGTCTAGGGTGCGGGGCGTATCAGGGATATTGTTGGCCACAGGTCCTGGAAAGGCCCATGTACGATGGCATGGACAAACAGGCTGTATGGAGTGCAGGCTGTACACTGCCTAAGTCCAGTGTTCAGCATTTATTAGGTGGCCTATGGAAATGAGGCCTTCTTGTATTATAGAGTGCACAATCTGTACCACTATACTAGGCAAGTCTAGGGAAGAGGCAACATGAGTAGTAATAATTTTCTCTTTTATACAGAATATAATGTATTCCCCAGAATCTCCCCTCTTTCCTAGTAGACTTCTGCTTATGTCTCATTGGCCAGAACTTGGTCTCATGGTGGCCCCTAGTTGTAGGGGAGTCTGGGAAAGCAAATATTTAGGGTTTCCATCTTCTACAGGGGGATATGGGTATGAAAGAGAAGATTGGGAATGGCTGTTAGGTTTTAGCGCCTGCAGTGACTGCCACCAGTATCAAAATGGGAAGAGAAATCAATCCAGTCAGGTGGGTGCAAATGACAGAATTCCAATTCAAAAGATCTGAAGGAGAAAATAAAAAAAACACCAACCAGTTTGTTTGTTCCATTAATTTAAAAGATCTGAGGTAGTAAAGTGCTTCAGGTCTGGCTGTATCTAGGTGCTCAATGATGTCATTAAGGATCTCTTTCCATCTTTCAGCTATACTTCCTTCAAGTTAGAGTCATTTTTGGCACAGCCCATCCATGGTGGGGACAAAATGACTGTATGCAGCTCTAGGCTTATATCCTACATCTTGGAACCTCTTTCCCATGCCCAAAGAGAGCTTCCTTTACCCAGTATTTTTGGCTGGAGCCTCAGGGCTGTTTCTCATTGGCCTGGGTTTGAGTTATGTGCTCCTCTGTGACCAATCAGCTATGGTCAGGTGGAGGCAATGTTCTAATTGGCCAGGTTTGGAGCATGTGATCACTGCTGAGCTAGGGAGTGGGTTCCGCCCTATCCTGTCCCCAGGACTGAAATGGGACAGGGAGGCGGTTTCCTAGAAAGGAACTAAAGGGGCTGTTGACAGAGGATGGTCTGGGATTGCTAGACGGGCGAAAACCATGGGTCTCCACTACGGATTTCACACCATTAATCCTCGTCTACTAATGGTCTTGACCCCTGACCCCACCAACTCTCCTCTGAGGGCTGATGGCTTCCCTTTGGGCCGTCAGCCTGGAGGACTTGCAACTGTCCATCAACTCATCTGTCTGAGCATCTTCTTTCTCTCCCCGGACCGGGCCCCAGGAGGATCAGACGCCCCTGCCCTCTGACTTCTCCATTTCTCATCTCTGCATGGCGCACGGTGGGCACCCACGGGGTACCTGCTGAGGGTTTGATGACTGAATTCTCGTCCTTTCTTATATACCACTAACTCTGGTACTTGCAGAGTCCACAAACACATCAGAGCTGCGGATTTGCCGAATCAACAAGGAGAGTGGGCCGTGCACGGGTGGCGAGGAGCTCTACCTGCTGTGTGACAAGGTGCAGAAAGGTGAGGGACCTGGGACAGCGCGTGGGCGGAATACCAGCGGGTGGCTTGCCCTGCATGGGGGAGCCAGGAAGCCTGGAGGTGAAGCATGAGGTGGAGCTGGTTAATGGGGGTGGTGCAGTGGAAGGATCCAAAACCCTGGTTTGGGAGTCAGACTACAAACAGCCCATCATCAGTTCATTCACTCACAGAGCTGCTCACTCACTGGTTCGTGTACAAAGATGCAGAGCTGTGTGTGCTGGCCATGCTATGTGCCAGGCTGTGCTCCCTACCACCGACTCCTGGGACCCTGACCTTAAAATCTTGGAGTCCTGTAAATAAATTCTTAATCGGGGCTGGATGATGGCTGCAGATGAAGAAAATGGAGACTGGAGAAGTATCTCCTCCATTCATGTCTATTCAAATGTCTTTTCTTCAAATAGGGTTTAAAAAAAAATAGGTGTGGGCAGCTCCGCAGCTCACTCAGTTACACCTCTGACTCTTGGTCGCAGCTCAGGTCTTGACCTCAGGGTTGTGCGTTCAAGCCCAGTGCTGGCAAAACCAAAAAAGCCAACAGTAGGTGCACACAAGCATTGCCTGGCTGGAGAGAGCTTTCCCTCTTACTGTATAGATCTTTTCTACATCCTCTCCATTTTTTATCCTGTGATTCTGTTATGAATAATGTCACCACCTAGTGATCTAACCTAAGAGGTCTATGTCTCTTCCTTCTCCTGTGTGCCAAGCTCTGTTATAAGCACTTTCTACACCTCACTTGTTAGCTCATATGATTGCCTAACAGTTCTATAAGGTAGATCCAATTATTACCTCTCTTTTAGAGAGGAGGAAACTAAGGCACAGAAAGGTTAAGTAATGTGCACCAGGTCACACAGCTAGGCAGGAAGAGACAGAATTTGAATGCAGGTGGTCTGTGCTCCTAATCATTCTTCTGGGAGGAAAAATAAAAGAGAAAGAGAGTTGAAAAAGCTTCAGGAAGATGGAGAAAAGTAGTATTTGGAGAAAAAGAATTCTGAGGAAGGGGATAGGGAAGAATGGCTGGGGGGGCTGTGGGCACAATTTTACCCAGTGGGGTGAGAGAAGACTATGTAAGGAGATGCCACAGAGGGAACAGCAAGTACATAGGCCCTGGGGTGGTAACAGGTCTCATTGTTGGAGGCCAGTGGCAAGGCCAATGGGACAAGAGGGGAGCAGAGTGGGAGAAACTGTCTCAGCCTCAGGAATCCCTTCCCATCCTTTCTCATGCTCTGTGATTCTATGGTTAACATCTGTCTCCCCCCACTGGCTTGTATAGGGCAGGACTGTCTTGGGAGCCGTTGTGTCCCCCAAACTGCTCAGTCCAAGGTCAAGCACCGATGAAGTTCTCAGGGAAAAACATTTCTTTTTACAGAGAAAAAATGTTTTTACTTGTTTGTTTTTTTGGGGGGGGGGCACAAGTTCCCACTCTTTAAAAATTGAAACAAAACAAAACAAAACATTTTAAAGTGTAAAATTCAGTGGCATTAGTACACTCGCAGTATTTAGCACAGCTAACTTCCTAGTTCCAGAATGTTTTCATCATCCCAGAGAGAAACCCTGAACCCCATTCTGCTCTATAAGCAGTCACCCCACCATCTTGCCTCCTCTAGTCCCTGGCGACCTCTGATCTGTTTCTGCCTGTGGAGTTGCCTCTTCTGGGCATTTCATGTAAATGGAATCCTACACTAGGTGGCGATGCATGGCTGGCTTCTTTCACATGATAGTACGGATCAGTGCTTCATTCTTTTTTATGGTGGGATGATACTCCATCGTATGGATATTGGATTTGTTTATCCATTCGTAAGTTGGTGGACATTTGGGTGGTTTCCATCTTTTGGCTGTCATGAAGTGTTGCTACAAGCATTCGCATGTTTGTGTGTAAGTTTTTGTTTGAAAACCTGTCTTCAGTCCTCTTGGATATATGCCTAGGAGTGGGAGAAGATTCTTATAAAATTTTGAGTGAATGAGCACCTGGAGGGTGAGTGGTTCCTCTGTGCTGGGCCTTTGTGTTAGGCAGTGCTGCGACACGGTGATGACAGCGACAGGCCCGGGCTCTGCTCTCACAGGGCTCCCAGTTTAGTGTGGGGGGCGGGGGTAGGGAAAGAAACATGAATTACAAGTGTGAGTTCTGCTGAGAGGGAAGAAGACTGAGCACGAAGACTGGACAGAAAAGCTAAAACAATAGGAAGACCAGGTAGGGGCTGGGCATCTTAGAAGGTTTCCCAGAGGAGGTGATATTTCAGCCAAGATCTGAGGAATGCCAAGAAGATTGTTAGGATCATGGGAGCTGGGGGAAGGGCAGGGAAGCTGTTCCACATGTGTGTGAATAACTTGAGGCAGCTGTGAGTCCTGTTCCATTTTTTTGTTCACTGGCCGACCTTGGGCTGGTGACTTCACCACCCCGAGCCTCTGTTTCCCTTATCCCTTTATGGGTTGGTGTTAGGATGAGACAGGATCTCACTTATCCAAGAACTACACTGCAAAGAATTAGCATATACTGAGAATTTCTGAGTGCCAAGCCTGAAGCTAGGACTTTGCATAATCCTAATAAAAGCAATCATACTTAATGTGGGCTGGAGCACCTTTACTTAACCCTTCTAGCAAGCCTGTGAGATAGGGGTGCTGATTTTGTTTCTGTTTAGGTGAGGAAACTAGGCACAGACATATTAGGTTACTTCCCCAAGCCCTTAGGATCTGGTGGCAAAGAGCTCTAGCCCACCTGGATTCCCATCTTGGCTCCACCACATATTGGCTTTGTGACCTTGGACAAGTGCCTTCATGTCTCTGTGCCTTTGCTTCGTCCTCTATATAATGGGTTTCCTAAAGGTACTTTTTTTCATAAGATTGTTGTGTGACTCAGAGGCAATCTGTGTATGTGTGATATATATAAAGCCTCTGTAGATGAAATTAGTGTGATGAGAGGCAATGCAATAAGACAAGAAAAAGAAACAACAGGCAGAATAGCATACTGTATCCTATTCTGCTACCAGCTGTGTGACCTTGGGTAAGTATCTTTCCTCTTCCACGCCTCAGTTTCCACATGTTAAAATGGGCGTGTCAAAGAGTTAATATAGCGGGTCTGAGACTGTTATCCTTTGAAAGGCCTGCCTACAAGGTTGAATCTTGGCTGGCTTTTGAGAACTTGGATTTTTTTTTTTTTTAAAGATTTTGTTTATTTATTTGACAGACAGATCACGAGTAGGCAGAGAGGCAGGCAGAGAGAGAGGAGGAAGCAGGCTCCCTGCTGAGCAGAGAACCTGATGTGGGACTCGCTCCTGGGACCCCGAGATCATGACCTGAGCTGAAGGCAGCAGCTTAACCCACTGAGCCACCCAGGCGCCCGGAGAACTTGGATTTTGAGAGGACTCCCACTATTCCCTGACTGATGAGAGGGACTCATGGTGCTTAAACTGTTTGTATGGGCAATGTGGTTTGCGCTGAACACCGGCTCTGCTTCTAGAAGCCTGACATTTTGATATATGCCAGGCAGAGAGTGCCTATATAATCAGGTGCCAATAAAAACTCTGGGAACTGAGTCTCCAGTGAGCTTCCCTGATAGCTAGCATTTCCTGTGTGTGGTCATAGTTTGTTACTGGGGGTGGGGGATTAGCGTGTTCTCTGTGACTCCACGGGGAGAGGACTCTTGGAAGCTCATGCAGGCATACTTTCCTTTACTGAGGTTGCTAGTATCTTTTTGCCAAAGTAAATCATAGCATGAGTATGACTATATGCTGAGTCCCATGAGTCCCCTTAGTGAATCACTAAATCTGATGGTGGGGAGCATCTGATGTGGTGAGGATATTAATTCTACCTGCCTCTCAGGTTAGTAAAAGGATTGAATGAGATGATATATAAAACTATATAGGGGTGCCTGGGTGGCTCAATGGGTTAAAGCCTCTGCCTTCAGCTCAGGTCATGACCCCAGGGTCCTGGGGTCCTGGGGTCAAGCCCCGCATTGGGCTCTCTGCTCGGCAGGGAGCCTGCTTCCCCCTCTCTCTGCCTGCCTCTCTGCCTGCTTGTGATGTGTCTGTCAAATAAATAAATAAAATCTTTTTTCTTAAAGATTTTATTTATTTATTTAACACAGAGAGAGATCACAGGTAGGCAGAGCAGCAGGCAAAGAGAGAGGGGGATGCAGGCTTCTCACTGAGCAGAGAGCCCGATGTGGGGCTCAATCCCAGGACCCTGAGATCATGACCTAAGCCAAAGGCAGAGGCTTAACCCACTGAGCCACTCAGGCGCCCCAAATTAATAAAATCTTAAAAGAATATTTATTTTAGAGAGAGTGAGCACACGTACACATGCGCTTGAGTTGGGAAGGGGCAGAGGGAAAGGGAGAAAATGTTAAGCAGACTCCGTGCTGGGCACGGAGCCCGATGGGGGGCTCCATCTCATGACCCTGAGATTATGACCTGAGCCAAAACCAAGAGTCAGATGCTTAACCAACTGAGCCACCCTGGTGCCCCTCTGATTAGTTTTAGTATTAAGAATATCAACATTGGGAGTGCCTTGCCGTTTTAGTTGGTAGAACGTGCAAGTTTTGATCTTGGAGTTGTGAGTTCAAGCCCCATGTTGGGCATGGAGCTCTCTTAAAATCAAATGTATTTTAACTTCAAATATATATATATATATATTTAAAGAGAATATCAGTATTGATTTGGGGGGAGGCTGACTGAGTTGGGGGCCTGGTGGGCCAGCATCCTGGCTCAGCTGATGTCCCCACTTTCCCGCCAGAGGATATATCGGTGGTGTTTAGCAGGGCCTCCTGGGAAGGCCGGGCTGACTTCTCCCAGGCCGATGTGCACCGCCAGATCGCCATTGTGTTCAAGACACCACCCTATGAGGACCTGGAAATCGTTGAGCCTGTGACCGTGAACGTCTTCCTGCAGCGGCTTACTGACGGGGTCTGCAGTGAGCCTCTGCCCTTCACGTACCTGCCTCGGGACCATGGTAACCACAGCAATCCAGGGTGACCCGCTGCCCAGAGACAAGGTCTTTGGCCTAAAGGGGACAGGGGAAGAAGAGGCAGAAGTAAAACACAGCCTCATGACTGCACCGACTGGGGTTCGGTTCCTGGCTCCCCCTCTTACTGGTTATGTGTCCTTGGTCTCTCCCTGAACCTCAGTCTCCTCTTGCACAAAGTGGAAGTAATAGTACCTATCTGATGGCATTTGGGGAGTATTTGATGATTTCTTCTCTCAGCATGCCTGCTCATGCCCGACCCTGTACTGGGTGGTTCTAGGGACATTGCAGTGACCCAAGATGGCCTCAGCCCCATCCTCATAAGTCTCACAGTCCTATAGTTGGGATGGAATTGCTCAGGAGACTCAGATTGCTCAGGGGGGCATTTGACCCAGACTTTGAGGTTAGGGAGGGCTTTCTGGAGGAGGGGACAGTTGAGCTGAGAATGTGGGGTTGACTAAGCAGTTCTCCAGGGGAAGTAGTGGGAGTTCGGAAATAGGGTTTCAAGCAGCTGGAGTAGCAAGTGCAAAGGTCCTGAGGCAGGATCATGCTGCAGTGTCCCAGGAACAACACAGAAGTGGATTTGGGTTGCATTCTGATTAAGATGTGGATATCTATTTGCATTAGTTGGCCAAGAACTAGAACAGCTCAATGACTTTCTAAGTAGTCTCTATAATTAAGTCTTAATTATTATTGTTGATGGATAACATTGCCCCTGTTATCTCCTGAACAGACAGTTATGGCGTGGACAAGAAGCGGAAACGGGGGATACCTGACGTCCTTGGGGAGCTGAAGAGCTCGGGTGTGTCCCCTCTGCCCCTTTCCACACCCATCTTCTGGTTCCTGGGAGGGGATGGCTAAGCCCCAGGCTGGGGAGGAAGGGCTGTGAGGGTCCAGGGGTTCTCATCTCTGCCTTCCCTCAGACCCCCATGGCATCGAGAGCAAACGGCGGAAGAAAAAGCCAGCCTTCCTGGATCACTTCCTGCCCAACCCCAGCTCAGGTGGGTCACAGCGCAAGTGGGTCCCCGCCGAGGGCAAGCTCCTGCTCTCTGAAGTGGGATGAGTGTGAGCTGCAGCCCTGCTTTTGGCCTCTTCAGGAGCTCCCCCAAAACTCCCCCAAGGTCAGGAACTGACATCTCAGGCAGCAGCATGAAGTAGAAAGAAGAACAGCTCTGGATACCATCAGGAGGCTCTGATGTCTGCCGGGCTGTTCACTGGCTGTGTGAACCCCACCAAGTTGCTCCACCTTTCCGAGCCTCAGCTGCTCCCCTGAAAAGTTTCACCATAGACCTTCCTCATTGGCCTTTCAGATTTTAACGCATTTATTTTTACAGACACCATATCACTGGCACATAAGTGCATTCTATAGGTCTACTTGTTGAATCAAAATCGTACCACACCCCCCCATTTCACTGGTGAAGAAACAGGCCCAGAAAGGTGAAGTTTCTCAGCTGAGGTCGCCACATGTGCGGTGGAGCAGGGAGCTGTATCCGGGCAGCTGTACAGATGAGTGATGAAACACTACGTAGAGCAGGTAGCAGGAGAGGATGGTAGATAAACGGGAAGGGTTGGCAGAGCCAGCCAACCTTAATCCAGAGCCTGTCTCTAGCCCAACCACCCTCTGGTCTGTTCTCCCCGTGTCTTCATCTCAACTCACACGCCAGCCTCCACTTCCTGGGAGCTGCAGCCCTGTCTGGCTGTGATCAGAAGCTTCCCCACCGACTGACCACTGGCTCTAAGAACACTCCGCCTAAGAACCCAGCTACCCCAGGGTGCCCAGCTCTCCCACTGACCTCTGACAGTCAACCACTCAGAGTCTGCTGAGCCTGGACCACTCCAGCCAGTCCCACCCTGGAGGTTTCAGGGATTACCTGTTGTTCCCCCTACCCACTGCCCCTGGTAACCACTGCTCAGAGCCCCACCCATAGCAACCACCAATCCTAGCCCGCTTTGCCAGCCTTCCATCCCCTATTCCCAAAGCCTCTCCCCATTAGCCATCTGCCATTCATCTACCTCCTCCATCACCCCAACTTTCCAGTGCCTAAAGGCCCTCCTCCCCAATCCTTGGGACAAAGCTGCTCTGGCATGATAGCATAATGGTTAGGAGCATGGCCTCTGGAATTAGACTGAGTTTGGATTCTGAGGCCTGAATTTAGCCACTGTGGGATCTCTTTGGGATCTCATCTCTCAGATGGAAACCTTACCTCTTAGGGTCCTTTTTAGAACTTAGTGAGGTTGTATCACACAGTTAGTTAGCATAGTGGCTGGCACAGAGTTAGTGCTCAGGAGATCTTAGGAACTTGACAGACAAGAATGCCCCCTGCATTTGTTATGGTCATGTTTAGCTGTATTCATTGCAAACCCCAAATTAACAGGGGCTTCAACAGGCTAGACTTTTACTTCTCCTCTCAGGTAAACAGAGGTAGATAGTCCTGAGATGGTTTAGAGGCTATTATGATCATCAGAGACCCAAGCACGCTTCTGCCATTTTCAACTCACAGTTTCCATCTCCTGGTCCAAGATGGCTGCCAAAGTTCCAGCCTTCATGCCTATGTTCCAGTGAGGAGCTTAGTCACATGACCACATTTAGCTCTAAGGGAGGCTGGGAGATAGAGTCCCTGGAGAAGAGACCCAGCTGCCCTGGGTCTCTTTCTGAGATAAGCATAAGACACCTTTGCTGGTGAGGTTTGTCTTGTCTCAGAGAAAGACTCTCCTCTATATAATTGAACACCTCCACATAATTTTACCTTCCAGTTTGGGGCCTGGGGACTTCTCATTTGGGTCTCCTGTGTGTGGGGATTTCATTTTTGGGGTGGTCTCTATAATTTGGAGGAGGAGGACTTTAGAGCCTCTTCAACTTCTTTATTTTTTGGAAAAACTTCCCAGCCCTGCTGGAGCATGGTTGGAACCCTGGTGCTACAACTGGCCAGCTATGTGTGACTGAATTATCTTGCCTTAGTGTGCTCATTAAAGGAGGATGGTGATAGTTCCTACCCTGGGGATCTCCTTGGGATTAAAGGAGGCCACAGTGATCATGTATTTAATACTGTCAGGGCACTGGAGTGTTGGAGTTAGCCCCCGGAGTTGCCGCTAAAGCATCCTACTTCTTTTCTCTATTCATGCAGGCCCGTTCCTCCCTCCGTCAGCTCTGCTGCCGGACACAGACTTCTTCTCTGGCACCGTGTCCCTCCCCGGCCTGGAGCCCCCCGGTGGGTCGGACCTTCTGGACGACGGCTTTGCCTACGACGACGCCACAGCCCCCACACTTTTCACCATGCTGGACATGCTGCCCCCTGCGCCGCCACTCGTCAGCGCTGTCACGGGCAATGGGGCTGCAGGGCCCGCGGTTGGAGATCCTTCCGGCTCCGAGCCAATGACGCTGGACTCATACCAGGCCCCAGGCCCCGGGGACGGGGGCACGGCCAGCCTTGTGGGCAGCAACATGTTCCCCAACCAGTACCGGGAGGTGGGCTTTGGGGGAGGCCTTCTGTCTCCAGGGCCGGAGGCTACGTAGCCCCTAGGCACTGGAGGAGAGGGGGAGGGAGGGAGGGAGGGAGGTGGAAGGGGTCGTGCAAACCCAGCCAGGATGTCCAGCACCTCCGTCCCCTTGGGCCACCCTTGGTCGGTCTTCCAACCTCCTCATTCCTCCGAATGGGACATCTTCAGCGCTGGTGAGAAGCTCCGCAGCACCGGTTTCCCCTGAGCCCATTTTACAAATGAGAAAACCGAGTCCGGAGAGGTAAAGGGGCTTGGCTCCCATGCACCAGCTTGTAAAGCTGCCTCAGTCCCCGCGAGTGGGGGCACCTTCTCCAGGCGGATTCTGGAGTGTACATATGGGAGAAAGGTGCAGATCCTCGGCTTTCCTCCCCCGAGCTTGAAGGTGGGGGGTAAAGGTTGTTTGTTCTGAGTCTTCCCAATAAAGATGAGTTTTTGAGCCTTGGGAGTCTGGTCTCTTCGCCGCTGGGGAAACTCCAGGGCCCACACGCACGAAACCTCGGTGACCTCCCCGGCTCCGCCTCTCCCAACCGCCTCCTCCAGGCCCCGCCCCTCCCCTCCAGGGCCCGCCCTTCGCGTCGGCGGAAGCGCGCTCCGCCACGTTCCGCCTCTCCCCTCCGAGCGGCCCCCTACTTCCGCTTCCGGTGCGGGCAGCGCGCGAGCGCAGCGGTGGGAGGCGGCGACGAGCCGGTGAGTGCAAGCAGCAGGCCCAGACCTCCTTCCTGGCTTTCGGGCGGGCGTCGGCATAGCTTCGCCCTAGCCTTGGCCTTTCCCTGAGCTGCTTTGAGCCTCTGCGGAGCCCCAGCCCCGACGGCCGCTGGCCCCGCACCCGCTCCGGCCTGCGGCGCCTCAGGCCGCACCCCTGCCCCCGCGGTGGGCCCAAACTCGCCGCATCGGATCCCGCCGCTTACCACAGGCCCCGCCTCCTTGTCAGAACCCTTAGCCCGAACCTCGAGGCCCGGGATCCCAGTCCAAACCCCTGGGCTCCGCCCCTGTCCGCAAGCCTTGCCCCAGAGCACAGCCCACCCCCTCCTGTCTGCCAGCTCCGCCTCCCTGATTCTCTACTCGGTTTCTCACCGCCTCATCTCCCCCCCCCGCCCCCGCCATTCAGATTTATCTGATCTTTATTTACAGCACCTCCCCACGTTCCCCCAGCTCCCCCAAGCATTGTCATCTTCCGTCCACGCCCTTCACCTGCCCTCCATCTCCACCCTCTCCCCATTCCCCCTCCTCCGCCCCATACCACTGCTCTGTTCCCATAAAGTCTTTTTTTCTTCATTTGCATTAATTCCTTACCCACACGGGTATCCCCAGTTCCGCTCCTCTCCCTGACTTGAACTACAGCCCCACCTGCTTAGGACCTGCCTCCGGACTTTACTTCACTCACTCACTCCTAACCTTCCAACAGCTTTCATCCTTGATTCTAGTGCCCGGAATCCAGGACACTCCTTTCCCAGGGATACTCACTCCAGAATATCCTGGGTGGGCGTGGGTTTCAGAAGCCCAAGGTACTGGATCAGAGTTGTCAGGAATATGCTCCAGCATCTGGCACACAGTTCTTCAGCCTCACTTCCCTTCCCTGAAGCTGGTGTTTGGGATGGGCTCTGTCACCAGCTTAGTTAGGTGACTGATTCTGCCTATACGGTTTTTACAACCCATCTGACACTCTCCTCTCCTCCCCCAGGTTGAGGCCCCCAGCTTGGCCTCACCACGATGTGGCACGAGGCTCGGAAGCATGAGCGGAAGCTTCGAGGCATGATGGTTGACTATAAGAAGAGGGCAGAGCGGCGGCGGGAGTACTATGAAAAGATCGTGAGTAAAAAAAAAAAAAAAAGAAAGAAAAGATCGTGAGTAACTGGCCTTGATCTGGGGTGGGACCTTCCCTGGAGGTCATCCTGGTGGGGTTTGGGCTAGGAAATGTGCCCAAACAAGAGCCCAGCTTTCCTCAGGGCTCTCCTCAGTATTTGGTTCTTGAGCATACCCGTGGGTAAAAACCAGAGGCATTTTCTTGGTTCTAGGCTATTGTCTTTTTTGGTGTGGCCTCAGAGTACAGAGCTGGTGTTAGCAGGAAGGAGGGAAGTTTTGTAACAGAGCAGTCTAGATAGAAGACTGACCACCTCCTGAAGGTTGTCTGTCTTCCTGTTGTATTTGCAGTGCTCAGAAAAGCTTAGCTGTTCTTGGAGGTTTGGCTTGGCACCCTGTGGGAGTGCCATCAGTATTCATTTAAGGGGACTGTGATCACTTTACTTTCCTGTTTGATGCTCCGTTTGCTTTTTTTTTTTTTAATTTTTTTTTAAAGATTTTATTTATTTATTTGACAGAGAGAGATCACAAATAGGCAGAGAGGCAGGCTCCCCGCCTAGCAGAGAGCCAGATTCGGGGGCTCGATCCCAGGACCCTTGGATCATGACCTGAGCCGAAGGCAAAGGCTTTAACCCACTGAGCCACCCAGGCGCCCCGCTTCAGTTGCTTTTAGAGAGAAGACCACACTCCATCCTGTGACCTAAAAGGCCCTTGTTGATCTGACCTCTGCTAGCCTCTCTGTGTCATCCTTGGGTAGCTCCCTTGGCCCTTTTTCCCCCTGTCACCATAGGGCATTGTGCCTGTCATGTCTCCCCTCACCTCTTTAACTCCTACTTGCCCTTAAGACCTCAGCTGGAAATGGCACTAGTGTACCAGGTTCAATTTTCTTGCTAGATGATACTAATATAGGTGTTCCTATTTACTGCTGTATCTCTGTTTTGGCCTCCTACCTGATCTCCTGGCCTTCATTCCTGCCCCTCTCCAATCCGTCCTCTTCAGCAGGGCTAGAGAGGTCTTTTCTCCCATCCAAGTACTAACCAGGCCCGACCCTGCTTAGCTTCCGAGATCAGACGAGATCGGGCTCGTTCAGGATGGTATGGCCGTAGACGAGAGGTCTTTTCTTTTCTTTTTTTTTTTTAAAGATTTTATTTATTTATTTGACAGAGAGAAATCACAAGTAGTCGGAGAGGCAGGCAGAGAGAGAGAGAGAGGGAAGCAGGCTCCCCGCTGAGCAGAGAGCCCGATGCGGGACTCGACCCCAGGACCCTGAGATCATGACCTGAGCCGAAGGCAGCGGCTTAACCCACTGAGCCACCCAGGCGCTCCGAGAGGTCTTTTCTAAAGCACAAGGCTGACCCTGTCCTTTCCTTGCTCTGAACTCCTCCAAGGCTCCCTAGTGCCCTCAATAAAAAGCCCAGGCTCCTCAACACATCCTTCAAGCCTCGACATGGTCTGGCTTTTTGCACTGCACACACACACACTGCCCCCTCCCACATCCCCCCCCATCCCCCGCCACCGCCAACTTAGACTCATGCCACTCTGCTTTCTGTCGCCTTCCTTTACTCCAGCCATCTAGCCTCCTTGTTATCTAGAGTGACTTTCTCTAATGCAAAAGATGGATAAAGAGTATCAGTTTAGCTCTCAGAATTACATAGGCACAGCGCCTTTGCATGCGCTCTTCCCATACTTGGGTAACTACGACTGCTCATCTCAGATCTCAGTCCTCAAGGAAGTCTTCCGTCATCCCCCATACTCAGTCAGGTGTCCCATATAAATGCCATTACAGCTCCATGTTCTTCTCCTTTGGAATTTAATACGTATATATCTAGTTCTGTTAAGACTGGGGACTAGTATTCAGGTCATCTTTGCGTCCTAAGCTTGGGGCCAACAAATACAGTTTGAAAGAGTAAATGAGTAAACTCACTAATAGTGAGTAGCAGTTACCGTTTTAATTGCTCCTTCCAGGCTCCTGGCTCTGTGAGAAGAGTTTTAGATGCGTGGTTTCTTGGAATCCTGAGAGTCCCCAGTGAAACAGAGGCTGCTATTACTGTAGGAAACGAATCTCTGAGAGCATCTCACTTGCCCTCTGTCTCCCAGGAAGGAACCACTGGGCTCAAGGCGAACCCCTCTCTGGTGGTGTTGGGAAAACTGCAGCATGACCGTGAGGGCAGGGCCCGGGTCTGGGCCTGTCCTAGTTGAGGCCCCGGCATGGGCTAGGAAAACAGTGTCTAGTAGGAAAGGGCTTCCGTGAGCTATAATGAGGGCTCACAGTGAGCTGGACCCAGTGCCCACAGCTTTGGGACTTCCGAGGCCTTCGAGCGGCATTGAGAGGTTGGGACCGGTCTCCATGTTAACGATGGTGCTGATGAAATCGGCCAGTGCTACTGAGCATATTTATGTGCTGACCGTTCTGTGCCAGGTGCTTGACAGGTGTTTACGCTTCATCAGAGCCTCACGGCAGCCTCGGGTTTGGTTCTTATTGACGTCCGTTTTACAGATGAGCGAACTGAGGCTCAGAAAGTCCTGGGCTACAGTCATGTAGCAAGAGGACATAGCTGGCATTCTCACCCAGACTCTGAACCCTGACCTCTTCTGGCACTTCACCTGGGCTTTCTGTTGCAAAAATAGAAGTTCTGAAAGGTGCAGTGACTTGTCCAAAGTGACACAGGCTGGAGGCAAAATAGTAAAATGCTTCAGTCTGCAGAGTTTGAGTCCTAGGGCTCTTTGTTCAAATTCCAGCTCTTCTGCTTTCGTACAGTGTGACCTTGGGGGAGTGACTGTCTGCTGGAGCCTGTTTCCTTTTTTGCATGTGAAATGATGTATCCTGAAGAGTTAGGTTTGGCTGAGAAGATAAAAGTTTCTTTCTTTTCCCCCCGAAGGCCCTGAAATAGCTGGCTCTGCTCAAGGACTATTTTGTTGTTCAGCTGAATGTGGACTCCCTTACTGTCGTTGGAGGGCTAAGAGGGCTGCTCAGACTCCAGCCATTGTCTCTACATTCCATCCAAGTGCTCATGCCAGTTTTTTGTTATTTTAAGATTTTATTGATTTATTTGACAGAGAGACAGGGAGAGAGGGAACATGAGTAGAGGGAGTAAGAAGGGGGAAACAGGCTTCCCGCTGAGTAGGAAGCTCAATGCGGGGCTCAGTTGCAGGACTATGGGATCATGTCCTGAGCCAAAGGCAGACACTTGACAACTGAACCACCCAGGCGCCCCTCATGCCAGTTTTAAGAAAGTTTCTAAATGTTTGCATCTAACACTTCCACTCATCCCACTGGCCGGAAAGTGGTCCCAGGCTCACGTATGGGTACAAAGGCGCCTGAGAGGCATAGGCTCTATCTTGGGTGGCCTTGCGCCACACATATCAGGAGTGTGTTACTGCTGAGGGAGGGGAAACAGAGGTTGGTTGCCAGCTACTGGTCTGCCTCAGATGGTGGGGGCCGTGCGCCTCCCTCGCAGGGTGGCTCGATGAGATGGGGCACATCCAACCTCAGCGTAGGCCTGCCTGGGGTGACTTGCTCGGTAAATGCTGGCTCTGGTTGCCACTGAAGTTCTTCCTACCTGATAAAGCGGGAATCTGTACGGTGTGGAGGAAAGAAGGCTGGAGCGGGGGCACTCTGGCTCTTGTTCTTGGTAGCTGGGAGCCTCCTGAGCTTTATTTTCCCCCTCGGGACAGTGGTGATCATCAGCCCTTCTCCCTGGGTGACAGGGAGGACTGGCAAGAACAAGAGCGGTGTCTGTGGGGCGCTGTGTGGTGTGGGCCCGTACAAGCCGCCGCTGTCCCCATGCGGGCGCGTGAGCAGCTTGCAGAGCGGAGCTGTCCTGTTGCTGGCAGTGGTTGAAGGCTGCTTTGAGGAGGGGATGGGGCGGCTCACATGGGCCTCGTCGTCTTGACGGGAGAGGAGGCTGTGGGGCGAGCATTGGGGAAGCCGAGGTAGTTCAGGGCAGGCTGAGTGGGTGGTCCGCACAAGGCTGGCTTCCCGCCTCCTGATTTGTCCTTGGTGCCAGCTCTCTCCCCTGGCTAAGCCTGGTTCTGTTGTTCCCCTTGTCCTTGTCACCTTTCTTCTTTAATCAATGGTTTGGATAAAGAATTCCCTGTTGATAAGAAAATGGGCAATAAATAGTTCTCAGTTCAAGCCTGTCCTCGAGAAAACCCCAGGCTGACCCACCCCCCTCTACCCCCACCACTGCCCAGCCTGAGTCAGACATTCCCCTGGGCTCTCCCATCGTAGCACTGTCCACTCTGGGTCATCACTATCCGGGGTGGGGGCAGTCTGTCCCCAGCCCTGGACTATGAGCGGTGAGAGTAGGGCTGGGGCTGTGTCTGTCACTGCCGTGGCCCTAGCATGGGGCCTAGCCCGTGGTGGGTGCCTGTTTATCAAATGAATGAATGAAAGAGTCTGAGAACTCTTCTGACGCTGTCTGATCCTGGAGGCAGGATAGGCCAGTGGTTAAGAACGGACTTCGGGTGTCGCAGAGGTATTTGTACACCCCATGTTCCCTGCCCTGTTACTCAAACTAGCCAAGATGGGGAAACAACCTAACTGCTCATCGACTGAAGAAGTGGTGGACGAGGTGGTTTGTCTGTACGGTGGGATATTGTTCAGCCTCGGAAAAAGGTATCCTGTCACATGCTGCCACGTGGAGGAGCAGTGGAGACATCATGCCCAGTGAAATCAACCAGGCACCAAAAAAAAAAAAGAAGATGCAAGATACCACCTATAGGAGGTTTCTGAAGTAGTCGTGCCCTTAGTAACAGGAAATAGAAGGGGGGCTGCTGGGGTGGGGGAGGAGAAGAGGGTAGTCCTTCACTGGCTGTGGAGTTTCATTTTTGCAAGATGGAGAAGTTCTAGAGATAAGCCGCCCTGCAGGGTGCATGTACCTTGATGCGACCCTATGGTACCCTTAGCAGTGGCGAACATATGGGGTGCCTGGGGGGCTTAGGTGGTCCGTTGAACATTTGCCTTCAGCTCAGGTCCTGGTCCCAGGGTCCTGGGTTCGAACCCTACGTGGGGCTCCCTGCTTAGCAGGGAATCTGCTCCTGCCTCTGCCCGTGCTCTATCAGATAATCAAATAAAATCTATTTACTTCTTTATTTATTTGACAGAGAGAGAGAGAGAGACTGTGAGAGGGAACACAAGCAGGGGAAGTGGGAGAGAGAGAAGCAGGCTTCCAGCTGAGCAGGGAGCCTGATGCAAGGGGCTCGATTGCAGGACCCTGGGATCATGACCTGAGCTGAAGGCAGACCTTTAACAGCTGAGCTACACAGGCGCCCTTAAATAAGATCTTTTTTTAAAAAAAGTAGTTAACATGGTAGATTTTCTATCATATACCTTTCACCAAAGTTAAAAAAAAAATTACTGAAAACAAACAAACAGTGGATTCCTATGGGTCAGGCCCATTTGGGTTCAAATCCTAATGGTGTGTGTCACTGGCATGATTTCAAGCAAGTCAGCCACACTGCTCAGTTTCCTCTTCAGGAACACTGATCACCTTTGTCCTGTGCTTGAGAAGTTTGAGAAAATTTACAAAACAACAGGTCAGGGCCTGGCTTTTAGGACAGTTCATTGGCTTTTCCAGAATCTTCCAGCAGAGCCAGGCCCTGGACGTGGATTTTTACTCCTAGCCTGATGTGTTTTCTTTCCTGCGGTTGCTGGCACGGCCAGTGGCTTCCCTGTACCAGGCAGTGTCCGTATTGCAAGAAGTGTCCCCCGATAGCTGTGGGACCTGGGCACTGGGCCGCAGCGGCCCCAGGGGCCTGAGGGAGTCTTGGCCAGGGGCTGTCACGGGGCTGAGGGAGGGAAGTGAGGTTTGGGACAAGCAGTTGGATTCCCACAGCACCACCCCTGCTGGACCCTGTGGCCTTGGGCGGATCCCCCTCAGCTGAGTGGGAACAGCCTGGTGCCTGGCGAGTGCAGGAGGGACACGGCATTAGCTGTGGTCCTCTGTGCCTGTCCTCTGCTCTTTGCTGGTGGGCGGGGGAGGCATTGAGGACGTGCGGGGTTTTGGGAACTTGATGCTGGTGGGTTTGGGGTGGGGCTCAGGCTCCTCATCTGTCAGGGTTCATTCTCTCTTCCCTTCAGCCCGTGTTCCTGAGCGCCTGCTGTGGGGCGGGTCTGCTCTGGGCACAGCACAGCAGGTCTGCTCCGGGCACAGGGAGTACAGTGGTGAGCAGAGAGCGGTGATCCCTGTCTGTGGAAGTTACGTTCTGGGGTGAGGGATGACTGGTAAATGAATGGGAGATGGGAAATGGGGTGGTGGCTGGTGTTGTGAAGAGAGCAGGTGGGGTTAAGGAGAGATTGCGAGTAAGTATGGGCTTGTGCAGGGAGCTACTTAGAGTTGATGAGGAAGGCTTCTAGAAAGAGATCTGAAGTAAGCCAGAGGGCAGCCACCTGCCTGAGCTTTGCAGGCCAGGGGAAGAGTGAGCACAGAGGTTCCGAGTGGAGCATGGGTGCAGTGGCCCTGGAGTGGCGTGGAGGCTGGTGCGCCTGGGGCAGAGCTGGGAGAGAGGAGTCAGAGAGTGGTGTGGCCTGACAGGTTTTAGCAGAAACCCCCCTGCCCAGGCCCTGTGTGGGAGATGAACTGTGGAGGGCGGGCTGGCAGCGGGGAGCCCTGGAGGAGGCTGCCAAATGGCCTGGACGAGAGGACAGGCTGGCCGGACTAGGGCGTGGGGAGGAGGCCTTGGACCCTGGGGAGGCCTTGCCTGCAGCTTGGCCAGCTTTCAGTGGGTGGCAGCAGTCCTTCTTGTGGCTTTTGTGGGTTTCTCTGATGTGGCCCGCAGCAGGAGCCCAGCCAGGGTCCGGGACTCAGAAGGCTCAGCCGTGGGAGCACTGGTGGTAGATTTCATCCATTTCTGACACGCCTGAAATTGTGAGCTCCATACAAGGGCTTGGGCTGGAGGAGCATAGACTCGGGACATTGTCCTCTATGTTGGGGCTTTCTTAACAGCTTTGTTTTTTTTTAAAGATTTTATTTCTTGGGGCACCTGGGTGGCTCAGTTGGTAGCTGCCTTTGGCTCTTGTCATGATTCCAGGGTCCTGGGATCAAGTCCCGCATGGGGCTCTCTGCTCAGCAGAGATCTTGGTTCTCCCTCTCCCTCTACCTGCCTCTCTACTTACTTGTGCTCTCTATCTTTCTGCCAAATAAATAAATAAAATCTTTTTTTTTTTAAGATTTTATTTATTTATTTGATAGACAGAGATCACAAGTAGGCAGAGAGACAGGCAGAGATAGAGAGGGAAGCAGGCTCCCTGCCGAGCAAAGAGCCTGATGTGGGGCTTGATCCCAGAACTCTGGGATCATGACCTGAGCTGAAGGCAGAGGCTTTAACCCACTGAGATACCCAGTTGCCCCAAATAAAATCTTTTAAAAAAAAGATTTTATTTTTTTGACAGAGAAATCACAAGTAGGCAGAGAGGCAGGTAGAGGGACTCCCTGCTGAGCAGGCTTGATCCCAGGACCCTGAGATCATGATCTGAGCCTAAGGCAGAGGCTCAGCCACTAGCCGCGCAGGCGCCCCTCTTAACAGCTTTATTGAGATATAGTTCACCTAGTGTATGATTCAGGGGTTTTCAGAATATTCACAGCATGGTGCATCCGTCACCACAGCCTAATTTTAGAAAATTTCCATAATCCCCAAAAGAACTCCATTCCCATTAGCAGTCAGTCCCCCCAACTTTCCTGCCCTGGCCAGGCACTCATCCCTCTACTTTCTGTCTCTCTGGATTTGCCTGTTCTGGATGTTTCCCAGAAATGGAGTCATACAGCACGGGGCCTTCTGTGACTGACCGCTTTCACTGAGCACCGTTTTCATGGTCCGTCCCTGTTGTAGCACGTGTCAGTTCCTCACTCCTCGTTATTGACAAGGTTTTGGGGTCTAAATCTGGCTCGTTTGGGTTATCGGCCATCCATTGATGGCCACGTGATTGTTTCCATCTTTCAGCCATGGTGAGTCGTGCTGCTTGAGTATCCGGGTACAAGTATTTGAATATCTGTTTTCGGTTCCGGCGGGTGTATCCCTGGGAGTGGAATTGCTGGGTCTTATGGAAGTTCTTTGTTTAACCATTGAAGAGCTCAGTTTCTGCATGTTCCTGTCAACTCTGTTAACGTCTGTCCTTTTCAGTTTTTGCTGTCCTCATGAGTGTGAAGTGGTGTCTTGTGGTTCCCGTTGGCATTTCTCTGATCGTTAATGATCCTGATCATCTTTGCCTGTGCTCATGTGGGCCCGGTGTCTTAGAGGCCAGGCTAAGCCAGAGGGCTCACGCCTGGCTCTGAATGAGTGACCTGGGGTGGGGGTGGGGAGGTGAAGATTTGGGGGATCATATTTTTGGGGCAGAAGATCTTGGTATGGGCTGTACAGAAGGTTGGGCCAGAGCTCAGAGCCTTTCTTCACCATCTCACGGTCCCCCGTTCCTAGAGCTGAGGTGGCCCCCGTGAGTGTGGCCACCCCCCTGCAGGTTAGTTTACCTCTGAGGCCCAGCCCACTTGACGGTCAGTGGTGAGCTCGCTGCTTAGCTGGGTTTTGCAGGGCTGGAGCTCAGCACGGTGGTGACGTCTGCCTTGTCTCTTCCCGCAGAAGAAGGACCCAGCGCAGTTCCTGCAGGTGCATGGCCGAGCATGCAAGGTGCACCTGGACTCCGCAGTCGCCCTGGCCGCCGAGAGCCCCGTCAACATGTGAGGCCAAGAAGAAGGCCGGGGTGGTGTCTGTGTCTCAGGGTTGGAGGCCAGAAGGGACTGGGGTGTGGAGAGACATGTGGGGAATCGGGCAAGGAAGGCTTGACCTGCATGAGGAGCTGACAGTGGCCCAGGGAGAGCGGGCAGGGGTTGGGATGCAGTATGCAGGGGAGCTCAGGGGACTTAGATGGGAACGGGTGGGGCTGGGGCCACAGGCCCAGATGAAGTGGCAAGTGTGTTGGCAGAGGGGATGTTTCAGGGTGACCAGGGCTTAACAAGTGGCCCTGGGATCTGGTCTGAGTTTCCCACTTCTGCTTGGTTCTGAGAAATAGGGCCCCAAGTTTCCTATTCAGGCCAGGAGCCTTAAATGTGGATTCAGGTGTATTAGTGACATAAGAAACTGAGAAGTCGAGGGTGAGGTTGGGACCCATGGCCTGGAAAATCACAGGGAACTGAGGGCTAGGCTCCCAAGCTTGGGGTGACAGGGAACAGGTGTGGGCACTGGGGAACTTCAACTCCTTGCTCCCCATTTCAGGATGCCCTGGCAGGGGGACACCAACAACATGATTGACCGCTTCGATGTCCGTGCCCACCTTGATCACATCCCCGACTACACGCCCCCGCTGCTTACCACCATGTAAGAGCCCCCCCAGGCCTTGCCAGGCAGCCTGAGCTGCCTGCTTCCCCACCTTTTCCCAAGCCTTTGCTTGTCTGTCCCCTTCCTGGAAAGGAGGTATGTCAGCGGGGAGCCTCCCAGCCTGAGCCAGGCTCCTCCTCCCCTACTCCTGCTGGCTTGGGGTGGGGCTTTCCCTTTTCCTCTGATCTCAAGACCTTGACATCCCCACAAGCTCCCCAGAACAGGAGTCAGATGAGCGGAAATGTAACTACGAGCGCTACCGAGGCCTGGTGCAGAACGACTTCGCTGGCAGTGAGTGAGCTGGGGCATGGCGAGCGGGTTGGGCGTCCGTGGATGTGGGGAGACCACTTTTACTCCAGTGCTTTCTCCTACGGGACCTGGGGGTTTGCTCCCCGCTCTTTTTCTCTCAGGCCTCCATCTCTGGACCAGTATAGGTGTGTCTCCTGAGTGAGATGGTCCTGCGGAGGTCACTTCCATATCCCACACCTTCTGCCTCTCTGGCCTTTTGTCCTAAAAAGTTAGGGAAGATAGCAGGAGCACACTATTTCACTCTGCGTGTTTCCCCCAGCCTGTTTGGGTCAGAATGTCATTTCTGAAGAGGAAATTTCTTTTAGGAATTGTTCAGGAATATTTAGAGTTTGGCAGTCTGCCAAACGATTGTATGGGTGGGTGTCGTTCTCTGAGCCATCACCGTGTTGCTTCACAAATGAGAAAATGGAGGCTCACAGTTTTCCTCACTCTGGGCTTGCCCAGGGAATTTCAGAACCTGGACCTTTTAGTCAGTGTTAAGTATCTCGTCACATCTGCACAGCCCCTAGCAGTCACACCCATTTTATGGATGGGGGCATTGAGGCTCAGGAATTGGTGGGAACATCGTGTCCGAGGATCTGGGATTCTCGCCCCACCCTTAACCACTGCTGCCTCCTGATGGATAGCTCCAAGCTTTAGCTTAGTCCTGAGGACTGAGACTTCCCTTCCCAGGGTTTCCTTGTTGAGTTAAAGAGAAGATGGGCCACACAAGGCCCTTAGCCTGGCGGGTCTTGCTCTCCTCCCAGAGAAGGGTGGTCATGATGGTTTCTGTCCCCCGGGTTGGTTGTAAGTTTCCGGTGAGGGGTGCATGAATCTCTGGCCCTGAGCCTGGTGCTGTCAGCCCCTGCTGTGTGTTTGCAGTTCCCGCGTCTTTCTGTTTCGAAGATGACTGTCTTGGTGTCTCCGATACCAAAGCTTGCCAAAATCCTAGCAACCAGCCAGGCGTTAGAATCAGGGAAGTTTATCGTCTTCGCTATTGGTGCTATTCTTGCCTTCACCCAGGCCTACAGGGGTACTTGGCCACAGAGCCAGGGGTTTCCTTAGTTCCGTCTGACTTTGCGTTCATTCCTTGCCGCCGCTCCTGAGCACCTGTGGTGTGTCGGGCCCCCCCTTCCCGGGGTTGGCGGGCTCACTGGGGAGAGGGCAGCTGCCACACAGTCACCAGTGTGGCTGGTGATTGCAGGCTGAGGAGGCGTTCTCACGGATGGTGGGCTCTTTTCGGAGGTGCTTGACAGAGGTGGGGGTCGGGGAAGAGTGGGGAGGCGCTCTAGTGAGGAGATGGGGGCCGCAGAAGAGGCAGGTGGGAGGATGGGCATAGGCAGCCTGTGGGGCTGGAGCAGGGAGAAAGAGGCATCTGGTGTGAGACAGGCCAGCTGGGCCCTCTCCCGGGTTTTGTATGCCCCAGCAGGAGCTGGACGAGGGTAGGGAGTGCTGCGGGAGCAAGGGACGGTGCTCCCCGTCCAGCCCCCTAGCCTGACTTCACACATGGAAAAGACCCGCAGAGGGAAGGGGACTTGCCTGAGGCCCCGCAGCCAGTCAGGCCCATGCGTTTCATTGCAGGGAAGACTAGGGAAGGCTCGGATACAGCGTCGAGCTCCCCATGTTAGGTGTTGTGGGTAAACGAGAGCCTAGATGGCTTCAAACACGTGTAGTTGAAGCTGAGTCGCAGAGAGGCCTGTGGTGGAAGGGCCCCTGCAGTCCCGGTGACATCTGGCGCTCAGAAGTTTGCAGGTCTGAAGTATCTGACCAGAGGCCTCCCTTACAGGGTTAATCGTTGCGTTGCCCCTGTGCCAAGAGCTCGCTCTTCCAGGGCTCCCCGTTTACAGAAAGGAAACAAGCCAGAGAGAACTTAACTGCCCCCGCCCCCCGCCACCAGTCACCACGGCCACGTGGTGGGTCCTCCTATGGTCTCTGTGTCCTCCGCACGCCATCTGTAGTGCTGTGCCCGCCAGTGACTCTGCGCCTGGCTGAACTGGGGTTGTACCTGCCCTCCTACCCCTCTCTGCCTTCTTGTGTCACTGCCTCTGCCCTCACTCTGACCCCCTGCCTCTCCCCTTGCTGCAGTCTCGGAGGAGCAGTGTCTGTACCAGATCTACATTGACGAGCTGTACGGAGGCCTCCAGAGACCCAGTGAGGATGAGAAGAAGAAGTGAGTTGACGTCTGGGGGCATGAAGGCATAGGGGGAGGCAGGGGGACAGTGAGCCCAACTAGGGCACCACCTGCTCCAGCTTATCCACCTCGGCGTTCCCATAGTCTGGGCCAGCGTGTGGTCCATAATAAGTGCTCACTTAATAAACACTTAGAGGAGGAAGTGGTGCCCGAGGGATCGGATTTCCTGAGAAGCCTCTGCATTGCTTTTGTAGCTTGGGGTACGGTAGGAGGTGAAGTTGGTCGAGCTGGCCCTGGGGTGATCCAGGCCCGGGTTTGCATCCTGCCTATGAGGACCCCGTTGCTGAGCTGCAGTGTGGCTAGCTCGCAACCCCCATTCCCGCAGTGGATGGAGCTTGTGGGTTGTTTGTCCTATGCCTGCCCTGTGTGGGCTCGTCTGCAGGTGGCGTCACTCTGGAGAGGGGGTGTCTCTGGGCTGTGTCCCTGGAGGAACAGCAGTGTGGGGGGGGGTGACAGGCCTGTAGGTGGAGCCGCCTCTGGCTCAGGGAGGTCCCTGGCGGGCAGTCTCCCTTCTCTCTTTGTTCCTTCTGCCGGGGTGGCCCTGTCCTCCTGTGGGGCAGTGCTCAGCCCTCCTGTCCATAGCAGTGCTGGAGCACGACTGCTTCCCTCCTGCTGCCCAGCCTTCCCCTTTGAGCATGAGCTCTTGTTGCCCTCCTTCATCTGGGATTTGCACGGATGTTGTGGAAGCTTCTCGATGACTGATGCCTACCCATGAGCCCACTTTCATGATGAGGCTGACACTTGAGGGACATCTGGGAACGTTGACTAAATTAATTTAGCAACATGCGTGCTTGAGGCCGCTCATCTGTTCTGGGTAAAGCTGGGCCATACTGTTACCCAGGATAATTCTGGGTCTTGCCCTCTTGAGCTCAGTCTGCCAGGGGGAGAGATCTGTTCCCGGACAGTCATGACTCCATGTGGGTACGGCTGAGGAGCTCAGGATGGTGCTTGACCCTGCCTGGGGGGACAGCTTCCTGGAGACCCTGGAGCTGGAGCTTGGAGGAAGATGGAGGGGCCAGTGCGAGGCAGGTGCAGAAGGTTCTAGGCTGAGGGAGAGCATGTGTGAGGGGCCAGAGGCAAGGGCGCCCTCAAGAGGCTGGAGCTTGGGAAGTCCATATGCTCTCAAGTCTTGGTTCTGGGCTGCGTCCTGCCTGGGGCCCTCCTGGCTCATGGGCTCCCCCGCCCCAGGCTGGCGGAAAAGAAGGCCTCCATTGGCTACACTTATGAAGACAGCACCGTGGCCGAGGTAGAGAAGGCGGCGGAGAAGCCAGAGGAGGAGGAGTCACCAGCCGAGGAGGAGAGCAACTCGGACGAAGATGAGGTCATCCCCGACATCGGTGGGGTCCCCTCTCTGCCCTCCCCAACCCCGCAGTCCCTGGGCATCGTTTTTGTGTCTCGTTCCTCACCCTCTGTGGGGCGCCCCGCACTGACGAGCCCCGTCTCTCCCGTCCCTGCTCTGGGGCACTCCAGCCTCGGCTGTCCTCCCAGTCCTCACTCGTGTGCTCCTCTGTGCCGGCCTCCCTCTCTGTCTCTCTCCTCTCTCATTTCTAGGACACTGCTTTTATGATATTGTCCCCACCTGGGTTCTGTCTCCGTTCTCTTCTGCTTGGGTCAGCCTTTCTGTCTTCCTCTTTTTCTGTCTCCTCTGGAGAGCAAGTGTTCATTCAGTTGCAGAATCATCCCCTCCCCACCCACTGCCGTTCTCCCCCTACCCAAATACCCATGGCTCCAGCCATCCACCTGTCTTCCCCGCCTCCTGTCAGCCCACTGCTGCTTATCACACATCCGGAACGTGTCCATTCCGCCTTCCACTTACTCATAGTACATTTAGGTCCTGAACACCTGTGACCACCGCCCCCATCTCCTACCCACCCACACCTGCCTCCCAGTCCGTCCCCATCTGCACATCGTACATCGCTCTGTCCACTGGTCTCACCTATCCATCCTGATGCTCACTTGGGCCCTCATTCGTCACATCTTCTCTCCCCCAACCCCCCACCGCCCCTGCCGTTGGTCGTGCTCCCCTCCGGCCAAGCCCTATGCCAGCCTGGGGATGCCAAGATGAGCTGACTTGTTCCCTGCCTGCAGAGACCTCCAGTCTGGTGGGCATCTCCCCTGTGCCCCTATCTCCCGGGGCGCTGCCCCTTCTCCCCAGTCCTCTCGCTCGGCTTTGGCCTCTGACAGCGTTTCTCTTGGTGCAGACGTGGAGGTGGATGTGGACGAACTGAACCAGGAGCAGGTGGCAGATCTCAACAAGCAGGCCACGACCTATGGCATGGCCGACGGCGACTTCGTCAGGTGAGGCCTGCAGGCTGGTGTTCCTCCATGCTCGAGGCCTGGCGTCCGTCGTTAACCCTGCTGTGGATGGCCGCCTCCCTCCTCAGCACTAGTGCTTCACACACACAGGCTCCTGAGCTCCTGGGATAGGTGCTGAGCACCAGGCTTTGCCGCTGCACAAACAGGCTGAGCACAGCGCCATGTGTCTGTCCTGTGGCCCTCTGATCCCTAAGAGCTCCCGGAGCTCCTGGGCCTGGTAGACAGCACCCCCTGGTGGAGAGGAGGCTCCATTGACTGGCCCTTTCCCTGGGCCATACCCTGTGCAGATCCTATACAGCCGCCCTGGTGGACAGGGTATCCAGTGTGAATCTGGGGGATCCCATCTGAACCCAGAACCCTCCATGAGGGCCCTGGCACTAGGGCAGCCGGAGTCCTTACCTCAGCCACAAGGTCCTATCTTTCTGTTCCTCTGCTCCTTAGCCTGCACACACTGCCCCAACGCAGCCTCCGTGCCTCCTCCCTCCCAAGCCTCCTCTCTGCCGTCAGACTTCTTTTTTTTTAAAGATTTTATGTATTTATTTGACAGAGAGAAATCACAAGTAGATGGAGAGGCAGGCCGAGAGAGAGAGGGAAGCAGGCTCCCTGCTGAGCAGAGAGCCTGATGTGGGACTCGATACCAGGACCCTGAGATCATGACCTGAGCTGAAGGCAGTGGCTTAACCCACTGAGCCACCCAGGCGCCCCTTTTTTTTCTTTCTTTCTTTTTTTTTTTTTTTTAAAGATTTTATGTATCGCCGTCAGACTTCCCCACCGCTACCTGCCTCTGGCTCTGCTGGCGTCTGTGTTGCTTATTCCCTGTGGTTTCTCCTCAGTCCCCTGACATTCCTATTGAAAGCTGCAGCAGCTCCGCCCGTCCCCCGGTCCTTTTTCCCCTATCTGCAATGTATCTTCCTGACCAGGTTTTCACTGTTTAACTTACTACTTGTCACGTTGCCTGGGTCGTTATCTTCTTCCAGAACCTAGACCCACGAGGGCCAGGATTTTTGTTTTCAGTAATGAATCCTCAGTCCGCACAATAGCGCCGCATGCAGTAGCTGCTCAGTAATAGCGCTGAACGAAGCAGAGACCCCAGGGTGGCATGGGATCTCGGTCTTCCAGTGACAGTTCTGCCTGTGGCCTGCCCCCCCTCCGTTATGACCCCCTCCCTTCCTCTACAGGATGCTCCGGAAAGACAAGGAGGAGGCAGAGGCTATCAAGCATGCCAAGGCCCTTGAGGAAGAGAAGGCCATGTACTCGGTGAGGGCTTGGCCAGCGTGGGGGGCGGGACGAGCATGGCTCAGGGAGGCACATCCCTCACCAGCAGGGTGTCCACTCTTCTCCAGGGCCGCCGCTCCCGGCGCCAGCGAAGGGAGTTTCGGGAGAAGCGACTGAGGGGCCGGAAGATCAGCCCACCCAGGTAGAGTGAGCTCTCCCCTCTGCCCCTGCCCTTCCAGCCTCATTCAGGGCTCTGGGGGAGGGGCTGGGGTTCACGGAGACTCTTTAGGGTCAGGCTTGGACTTGTGAGCAGAGTCTTCCTGGTAGGGCAGGAAACGGGGAAGGTTTAGGGTAGGGATGGCCTCGTGGACACCCTGCCCTGCCAGCCACTCCCCTCACCCTTCTGGACTTGGACTCTTGCCAGGTGTCCCAGGCACCAATGTGGAGGTGGTGTGGGGTAGCTGAAGAGGAGGGCAGAGTCAAGGGGAACAGCCCTGTCCCTGAAGTCCTTCCTGGTTCTCCTCCTGGGCCATGTCCTTGTCAGATTTGGGGCAAATGACTTCCCTCGAGTTTCAGTTTCCTCCTTTGGAAAAAGTACTGTGATCTCCAAGGATTGGGGCGCACCAGGGTCCACTTTGAGGTCTGGAGCAGGTTGGGAGGAGGTGGCCTGTTGTGGCACAGAGTCTGCCCAGGTCAAGTGGCCTCCAGACGAGCCTGCCTCTGCCTGTCAGCCCTGGAGGCTGAGTGCAAACTCATGCCTCTTTGCTCCCCCGCCTCCAGGCAGGGAGAGTCCCTGAGGGTAGCTGTGGGCCTTAAGCAGCCTGGTGTGGGCTCAGGGCTTGGTGTGGGGTCCGGGAAAGCTGCACTGGTTGTTGCTGTCATCCTCCTCCCCATAGGGGTGCAGTCAGTGTAGCACATAAAGGTGCAGGCTCGGGGCCACAGGGCCTGGCTGGGGAGCCCAGCTTTTTGATTTAAGAGCTGTGTGACGCTGGGCAAGTGATTCCTCTGTTCTGGGCCTCGGTATCCTGAGCTCTGAGCTGTGAATGACCCCCGAGAGTTGTCATGAAGGGCGTCTGTGTTCATAGAAGTGAGGTACTCAGTACCTGGCACGCAGTGAGCATCTGAGACACTGCAGCGCTTCTGGTTTTACCATCGCTCTCATGAACCAGCTGGGATCCAGGTCACAGGACCAGGGACTTGGAATGGCAGGAGGGATGCTGCACTCTGGGGTTCCGAGCCCAAGCAGGACTCAGGCTCCTGGAGTCTGTTGCCCAGGGTCGGGAGGGGCCCAGGACATTGTTTGCGGGGTGTGGCCGACGTCCCTGCTTTGCACAGATCAGAGATGGGTAGGCAGAGGGATCAAGGTAGGGCCTAAAACCTGGCTAGCAGCCCCCTACTCACAGTGCCCAGTATCTGCCCTTGGGCTCCTTGGTTGGGTGAGTGGAACCAGTTCTTCACCCACTCGGATCCCAAGCCCCTATTTGTCCTACTCCGCTTTTCTTTCCATAGCTATGCCCGCCGAGACAGCCCTACCTACGATCCCTATAAACGGTGAGTTCCAGGGCCCAAGGAGGGGCAGCCAGCAAACCTGGTGGAGGGGCAGGGCCGGGGGTGGGGGGGTCAGTGGTTCTCAGCACCCGCTGTCATTTGTGGGTCTGGATCGTTATTCTGATTTCCAAAATGTTATTCTGCTTTCTCGGTGTTTTTTTCTTTAAATGTGAACTTTTTTTTCTGAATTAAACACAATGTAGTCATATATTAAAAATGAGCAAGCATGGCAAAAAGTCTGTCAGAGAAATCAGAGATGTCTTTGATCTAAACTCCCAGAAATAAGCAGTGAGAGATTCTGCACACGAGGGCCTGGCCTCGCACACATGTGTCTCCAGGGTGTGGGAGCGATGGGGCATGGGCCTTGAAGAGGGACAGATGTCAGCCTAAACCTGGTACCCTCTTCAGAATGCGGTGGGAGGAACCTGCCGCCCTGGGCTCTTAGGAGGACAGGAGACGAGACGGGTACCTCTGGGTACAAGGTCAGTGTAGGTAGACACTCAATCTGAGGACATGGGTACTTTCTTTTTATAACAATGGAATTGTGCCATGCTTAACAGTGTAGAACTTGCTTGATGGATGTCTGTGTTGAAGTGATCCTCCCAGGTTAAATCTGCAGATCTGCTCATTCTTCTTTTTTATATATATATATATTTTATATATTATAATATATATTATATTATATTATATTTATATATTTATATATATATATATATATATATATATAAAGATTTAATTATATAACAGGCAGAGAGTCAGGCTTTGAGCCAGGGGGAAGCAGGCTCCCTGCCGAGCAGAGAGCCTGATGCGGGGCTTGATCCCAGGACCCTGAGATCATGACCTAAGCTGAAGGCAGAGGCTTAACCCACCGAGCCACCCAGGCACCCCTGCTCATTATTCTTTAATAGTTAACACAAAATTAGTACAGCCACCCAGGCACCCCTGCTCATTATTCTTTAATAGTTAACACGAAATTAGTACAACTCGTTGTCGCTCTCTTTTCTTGCATATTTTGCTGAGGCTCTGTGGCTGAGTTAAGCCCTTGCATAGCTGGGTTCCTTTCTGCCCTTCAGCCAGGTGTGTTGGTGCTGGGTGTCCGACAGTGCTCATTTGTGGGGCTCTGCACCATGTGTGTCAGCCTGTGGACTCCCAGAGAGCTGGACAGCTGAGTCCTCTCTTCCCTGCTCCATAGGTCACCCTCTGAGTCCAGCTCTGAGTCCCGCTCCCGTTCCCGCTCCCCGACCCCAGGCCGTGAAGAGAAGATCACGTTCATCACCAGTTTTGGGGGCAGCGATGAGGAGGCAGCTGCGGCTGCAGCGGCAGCAGCCGCATCAGGGGCCACCACAGGGAAGCCCCCCGCACCCCCCCAGCCCGGCGGCCCCGCACCGGGACGTAATGCCAGCGCCCGGTCGGTAACACTCACGCTGCCCGCCCTACGCCCCGGCCACTATGGGAGGGGACGCGGGGCAGTGGGGGGCCCTGGCCCAGGCCCGTGCTGACCGGCCCTCCGTGCCCCGCCTGCAGCCGCCGCTCCTCCTCTTCCTCCTCCTCCTCCTCTTCCGCCTCGAGGACCTCCAGCTCCCGCTCCAGCTCCCGTTCCAGCTCCCGCTCCCGCCGAGGTGGGGGCTACTACCGCTCAGGCCGCCATGCGCGCTCCCGTTCCCGTTCCTGGTCCCGCTCTCGGTCCCGTTCCCGGCGCTATTCACGTTCCCGGAGCCGCGGCCGGCGGCACTCTGGCGGGGGCTCCCGAGATGGACACCGGTACTCCCGCTCGCCTGCCCGGCGCGGTGGTTATGGGCCCCGGCGCAGAAGCAGGTGTGTGGCGCTGATGTATGGGGGGGCCTGGGGGAGGGCACAGCCCTGGGTCAGTCAGACCTGGCTCTGAGGGAGGGGAATGGGCCCACTGCCAGTGTGTGAGGAAGCACTCGGTTTGCAGGGGAGATGTGCCTCACCCCGACTCCTCCCATGTGGTGATGAGGGCTGGAGCACAGCTACGTTCTGAGGGGACTGAGCTGGTCCTCCCTGGGAGGGGGGCTGCGCGGTTCCCTGGGGAGGTGTAGAGAGGTATGTGGACACTCCAGCGTGTCCTGGGGCTTGTAGTAGGGACCTGGCTGGCCTCCAGGGCTGGGTTGCTCCCTCTGCGGTAGAGAGATGCTGCAGGCAGGGTAGGAAACGAGTTCCCTGAGGAATGGAGCGGCCTTCCTGGGCTCTCCCTTGGTGGGATCGGGGTTGCCTCATGTCGGTGTGGCTCAGTGGGTGAACCTGGCTTCAAATCCTGACCCTGCTCAGAAATTTCCTGGTTCTTCCTGTGTAAAGGAAGGATAGTGTTCCCTTTGTGGAGTCGTTGTGAAGGTGTGACAAGTGATGCACGTGAGTGCTGGGTACAGGGCCTAGTGTTGGGCAGGTGCCACTGCTACCAGCCTTGTCTCTTGTCGCCTGCATCTCAGCGTCAGTTCCTACAGGGCCTGGCAGGTAAAATAAAGGGACCAGGTGGGCCTGGATGGACTGGGGCACATGTGTCCCCTCTAGTCGGGTTGTCAGCTAGCTGTGCAGTGGCAGGCCCGGTGTTGTCCTGGCTTGTTTTCTCAAGAGAAGTTGAGAGTCCCCTTTTAAAAGGTAGTTCATTTTGTCAACATCGCACACAAATTTGAGTTTTGTAAAAACTTGGTTAGTCCCGGTAGAATCTGTGTGTGGCCTAGACTTGGCTTCCAGCTTGTTCTTTGTAGCCTGACACAGGGCTACCACAGGAGAAAGGCTGGGCACGGGAGGGGGCCTGGCCCCATCTCGAACATCAGCCTGGGGGTGAGCCCTTGCCAAGAAGTGCCCAGCATCCCAAACAGAGAGAAGATGGGACTGCATGTGCCCCAGCTGGGTCTCGTGGGTCTGTGCTGTAGGTGGGTGGAAAGAGTGGGCAAGGGGGTGGTCCCCACTGGACCCCAGCAAGGTGAGGAGTGTGCTGGGGGTGTGGGTGAGGTCACAGCCCCTGGTAGCCTGGAGCTGGGCACCATGTGTAGAAAAGGGGCGCTGGTCAGCCGGGTCACATCCCAGGGGAGCAGGGGAGTGTGTCTCCTGAGTGAAAAGCAGGAGCTGTCTCTGGGTGGTTGTATCTGGAGGGTGAGCTCCGTGTAGATGCAGATCGAGGCCAGGGAGCAGCCAGGGTGGTTACACCTGGAGCTTCCACAGGGCCCAGGGGGAGGGCCATAGTTTCTGAGCCAGGCTGGGGGTGTGTAGAGGGGGTTCCCAGCTCCTCACGGCTCCCCACACCCTGCCGTGCCCCTAGGAGCCGCTCCCGCTCCGGGGACCGGTACCGGCGGGGCGGCCGGGGTCCCCGGCACCACAGCAGTAGCCGCAGCCGCAGCAGCTGGTCCCTCAGCCCATCCCGCAGCCGCAGCCTGAGCCGTAGCCGCAGCCCCAGCCCCAGCCGCAGCCGCAGCCCCAGCCGCAGCCGCAGCCGCAGCCAGAGCCACTCGCCATCGCCCCCGAGGGAGAAGCTGACCAGGCCGGCGGCGTCCCCCGCTGTGGGCGAGAAGCTGAAAAAGTGAGCTGGGGCAGGGCTGCAGGAGGAGAGCGGGCAGCCTCGGGGAAGGTTCTTGGAAGAGAGCTTCTGCTCTTGGAAGACAGCTTGGTCCTCTGCTCTTGGAAGAGAGCTTGGTCCTGCCTCTGGAGGGGTCTGAGGGGACATGGCTCCGTCCTGAGGGATCCGAAAGGGACATGATCCCTCCCTGTGGGCGGTGGTGAAGTGGTTTGGGGTCAGAGGTGGCAGCTACCCTTTCTTCCTCCCAGGACCGAACCTGCCGCTGGTAAAGAGACAGGAGCTGCCAAAGTCAGTAAGAATTTGGAACTCGCCCGTCTAATTCCCGCCAGCAGCAGTGCCCGAGAGCTGGGCCCGGTGGGCCTGCAGGGGGGGGCCTGGGGGGGGGGCCGGGAGATCCAGCCCTGGGGTTGAAGCGGGCCGGGAATGCTCTGACCTGTGAGGTCTGTGTCCTCCTCCCCTCCTCACTGTCCACTGGGGCTCCAGCTATCCCCAGGCCTCTCAGACGCTTGTGGGGGGTGTCTGCGGCCAATTCTTGCTCCCCACGTGTCCCTACAAATCCCAGGCTCTTGGATGAGGTGGGTGGTAGGAGCTCCGGACACCCACCCCCTCTCCCGTCTCTTCTCCCCCTTCCCCAGCCCAAGCTGACACCGCAGGAGAAGCTGAAGCTGAGGATGCAGAAAGCACTGAACAGGCAGTGTATGTCTCCCCACCCCACCCCGTCCCTGGTCTCCGCGCCTCTGCCCACCAGCCTAGCCTGGGGGCCTTGCCCGCTCCCGGCCAGGCAAGCGTCAGCACAGTGGCACTCTGGGGGAGATTCAGTGTGCATGCCCTTCCCCTGCTAAGTGCTGTGGCCATCTGGTTGGTCTTTCTGGCTTCAGTCTTGCTGTCTTTGAAGGGGGGGTACTTTTGGGGGTACCCCTCGACCACCATGACGTCTCTCCTTCCCCGCAGTCAAGGCGGATAAGAAGGCGGCCCAGGAGAAGATGATCCAGCAGGAGCATGAGCGGCAGGTAAGGTGAGGGCCGGGCCCGGGGCCGGGTGCCAGCCGGCCCGCCCTCATGGCCACATCCGCCCAACAGGAACGGGAGGACGAGCTTCGAGCCATGGCCCGCAAGATCCGCATGAAGTAAGACGATCATGGTTCCCATATCTGGGTCGCGGCCCCCCACTTTTGGGCTGCCCTCCTTTTCCCTACACCTCACTCCTAGCCCTGCTGCCTACTCCAGCCCTCAGGTGGGAAAAGGTCCGAGTGCCGATCTGGCCTTGTCGGCCTCTGGCTTTGGCTGTCATGGCTCCTCCCAGCTGTGCTGGCCAGGATGCACGGGGCCTTTGTGTTCTCCTCTCTGGCTTCCCTCGTTGGGGGGCCCTCCCCAACCATCCTGTCTGGAGTAGCACCTCATGCCCCGCCATCCTCCCAGTCTGCCGTGTTTTTTCAGAGCGCTGACCTCCATCTGGCATGCCCTGCTTTGTTTCCTTGCTTGTGGGTGATGTCACTTGAGATGGACGAGTGGGCAGGTCTGACTGCGAGGTTCTTGCCATGCGCCCAGCCCCCAGATCAGAGGTGGTGTTCAGCAGGCTGGTTCCGTGACAGCTTCTACCTGCTCCCCTTCTGTTTCTCGGCTCTTAACTACAAAGGGGCCGGGCTCGCATCCTAGACCAGGCAGCCGTGGCGTCCGGTCCTGGCTCTGCCTGTCTGTGACCTTGGGCCCCCAGGGTGGGCGCTGGCCCTCTCAGGCCTCACTTCATCCTTTGCAGCCGGGATAGACCTTGATGACGACCTAGCAGGGTAGCTGGGGCGTGACCTGCTCTGAGAGCGCAGGCCTACTCGGGCGGTGGGCAGAAATGGAGACCTGAGTGCTCAGTGCTGCGAGGAGGGCCTGTCCATCAGCAACAAGGCCGTGTCTCCAGCTGCTTGTCGGTCCTCATGAGCTCACGAGCAGCCTCGTTTCTCTGAGCCGAGGCTCCTTCCTCTTCCTCTCCTGGGGTCCCTGCTGCCTGGCTTCCTGCGTGGGGCCCCACATGTTGGCAGGCTGTTGCTTGTCTCATCACTGTGCTCGGTGCACACGCATCATGTGCTGGGCCTCAGGGTGCGGCCTGCCTCCATCAGCTGGGAAAGCGGGCACCCGGGGACTCGGCACTGTGGTCAGTCGGAGCTGGATTCTGAGCCTGCCTCCGCTCACCACAAGCTTTCGTGTCTGCGCCTCCGTTTGCTCGTCTGCTAAATGGGGATGGAATAGTTGTCCCCGCTCACAGGCTGTTGGGCAGATTCAGACGGATCCAGGTCAGGCAAGCACAAGGGGCCCAGTAAATATAGCCCTTGGGGTCACAAGTCCCGGGCATCCTGACAAAGGCCAATGAAGCACTTAGTGCGTGGGTCCCTGTGTTTGAGACTACCTGAGTGTGACGGGAGAAGGTTGAACTTTCCAGCTCAATCCCGCGTCTGTTCAGCACGCCTTTCAAAGCAAAGCTGGCTGAGAGCTCAGTCCCATTCTCCCCAGCCGGTATTCCTCTGAGCCCAGTGCTCTCGTGTCCGAACAAGGACAGCAGCACTGCCTGCATCTTGACTCTGCTACTTGGGCCGGGATGTTGGAAGCACCTGCTCTGGCCAGACAACCAGCCTCGCCCTTCAGTTCAGTGTTCTCATCACATGCTCATGCGTGCTCCTGCCTCTCTTTCCCTCTGCAGGGAGCGGGAACGTAGAGAGAAGGAGCGAGAAGAATGGGAACGCCAGTACAGCCGACAGAGCCGCTCACCCTCCCCCCGTTACAGTGAGTATCTCTACAGCCACTTGGCCGGGAGCGCTAGACTCCGAAATTGGGCTGCAGGAAACCTGGTACATTTTCCGCCGTGGTTTTCCGTGGGTTAGTATTCTTAAGACACGCGCATCAATGTGATAGCTTAGACACAGGGAACGGCAGGCTTTAGAAGCAGTGCTCCTTGCGGGGTCCTGGGTGCTGAGGGGAGGGGACTGGCTGCAGCCCGGGAGCCTGGTCCCTGAGCATCGGCTTTGTTCTCTTAATTTTCCAGGTCGAGAATACAGCTCTTCCCGAAGGTAAGCCAGCCTACCAGCTCCCTGGAAGATGACCTTGTCCCTGCCCTGATTCTTCCATCTCCACCTGGCAGCCCTTCTGTGGCCTCAACCCTTGTTAATGTTCCTCCCTCTGCAACACACTCCCCCATCGCCACCGTTCCAGGGGTCACAAGTTTGTGTGTGTGCATACCATGTGGCTGCTTCCTCCCAGCCCTCATGGCACCCCTCTTTCTCTCTCCAGGCGCTCAAGGTCCCGATCTCGAAGTCCCCATTATCGACATTAGGCTGAAGTGTGGGGGGCAGGGAGATGGGGGGGGTGAGGGCTCAGGCTGTGATGCTGCTGGTTTGATCTCTAATGAAATAAAATCACTCATTATTTAATTCCCTTGACCTGGGCTCGGTGTCCTCTGTGTGGTCTGGCCAGCAGAGGCGGCTGGGGAGGGAGCTGGCTCAGTGATGGGAGCCAACACTAGGAGCCTCTGTGGCAAGTCCTGCCCCAACGTGGGTGTCTGGGTGGCGGCTCCTGGGTCAGCAGCACCGTTCCCGCCATAGCTCAGTGGAGGCAGGGGCCCACTCCGGGCTTAGCCAGGAAGGACCCAGCACCCAGCATGTAGAGGCTGGGCCGGGACTTTGCCCAGAGGCCTCTGGTGACAGGTCCAGGCTTCTCCCCACCCTCGCCTCGGCCCCTGCCCTGGCCTCGCCCACACTGGGAACCGGGAGCACGGCTTTCTGTGCCAGTCCTGCTGTGCCCGGGGCCCTGGGGGCTGGCCTTTCCCCTCCCCCTCTCCAAACCGGTCTGTCCAGCCGTCCACCCCAAGGAGGGAAGCCACCCGCCCCACCTCAGACACCCCAAGAAAGCCAGAGTCCAAACACATGTGTAACCAGGAGGGAGAATTTACTTGCAGCAGAGGAAGGCCAGGGAGGGCACCCAGCGGTGGTCTCGGTGGTCCCGAGAGCAGCATGGAGGGCACTCTGACATCTCAGGCCTCTCCGCCCACCCCGGGGTGCTTCTGGCGCAGATGTTTGTCCAGGGTGGCGCGCAGGCCGAAGGGCACGCAGCAGTGGGGACACTCGAAGCGGGTGCTGCCGGGTCCAGGGCCGTGCATGCGGCGGTGGCGGTTCAGCTTGCTGCTCTGCGCACAGGCATAGGAGCAGAGCTCGCAGGCATAGGGCCGCTCGCCGGTGTGCGAGCGCCTGTGCACCGTCAGGTTGCTGCTGTTGCTGAAGTGCTTCCCGCAGAACTCGCAGCTGCCCCCGGGCCCTCGGCTCTTGCCCAGTGGCTTGGGCATCTTCTTGGGGGACAGCTGGCTCTTGGCTGGTTCGGTTCTCTGTTCCTTGGGGGCAGGCCCCCAACTGGCCCCGCCACCAGGGGCCCCGGGCTCCTGGACGCCTGCAGTGGCTGCAGCCCCAGCACCTTCCCCGCTGCTGCACGGGAGGGTGCTGGCCGGGGCAGCGGCGTGCGCAGCTGGCTCCGGAGGGGCAGCAGTGGAGGCCTGCTCCCCGCCAGCAGCGGCCCTGCAGGGGCTCTGGGGCAGCAGCTGCCGGTGTGTCTTCTTATGGCGGTTGAGCTTGCTGCTCTGGGTGCAGGTGTAGGGACACTGGTCGCAGGCGTATGGCCGCTCTCCAGTATGCGAGCGCATGTGCACCTTGAGGTTACTGAAGGAGCTGAGGGTCTTGGCGCACACAGGACAGGTGGGGCTCCGCCGGGGGAGGACGCTCCCCCGCGGGCTCTGGGCCTCCACTTCGGGCCCCACGACCGCCGACACGGCGGCGGCCACCTCCGCTAGGCCCAGCAGCGGGGCCTCGGGAGCCTCGGGCTCCGTCTGGTAGATGGACAGTCCGTGGTCCCACTGGGCGTGGCGCAGCAGCTTCCAGGCCCCTGTGAACTGTCTCCCACAGCGGAAGCAGCTCAAGGCCTTGGGGTCCTTGCGCTCTGCAGAGAGAGAAGGGCCAGTGTTAGGGAGAGGGAGGAAAGCTGGGAGCACCACTCACACCTGCCAGTCGGCACCTTTCCGCAGGAAAGGCCCTGTGTCGGGCTGAGAAGGCACCACAGGAGACAAACTCCCTATCCTCAGAAGCTGAGGGGCAGACGTGGGCAGACAGACAAGGAAAATCTGTGGAGTGGATGACGATGACCTGGGGATTCTGTGTCTGAGAATCTTCCAGAAGAAAAGGGAAAGCAGAGCGAGGGATGGGAGGAGTGCTATTTTCTATGGGGGAGAGGGTCATGAAGGCCTTACTAGAGACCTGGAATTCTGGGTGCTGGGGGTGGGCATGGCCCACCACTCAACTTCCCACCTAGACAAGAAACAAGACCTCTGTCTTCCAGATGGGAGAACTGAGGCAGACACACTTCTCTGAGGCCACAAGCTTAGAAGGGCGGAGCTGGGGTTTCAATGCAGAAACCTGGGGAGACAGATTTTCAAAAAAGACTGCTGGGATGATTACTGAGTGGGTTTCTGCACCAGGCTCCAAGTTCATGGATTCCACGGGTGGTCTCCTATTCCCTGCCTTATGCAGAAGACGGGGCCAAGGCGTAAGTGGGGAGAAGGCAAAGCAGCCACCTAGACGACGAGGTGGGGCAGTGAGGTTCCCCACCCTCCACATGCACCCGAAAGAAAGAACCCTCCAAATTCGATGTTTTCTCTAGACTCTCCAGGTACTACCAGTAAAGTGTCTGCCTTGAGTTTCCAAATTCTAGACCGTCTGGGATGGGGGCAGCTTTCCTGAAGCACCACCAGCCAGGGTCAGGAGCTCAGAAGGCAGCTGCAGAGTGCCAGCCCGGCCTGACTTCCAGCTGGTTCTCCGACTCCCTAGCTGAGTGACCTTGGGAGAGAAACCCTTCTCTCTGGCCTTCAGTTTTCTTACTCATCAGAATATGGGGATCCTGGGGATCCTCTCCCTTTTAGGGTTGTTGTGACCTCAAATGGAGAAGAACTGAGAGTTCTGGTCCATTTCAGTCCTCAGTAAACATGAGCTGAGCCACGGGGCTGAGGTGCGCCCACACTGCTCCAAGTCCAAGTACCTGGGGTGTTCAGTGATTCCACCAAGGCCCCTCCGTGGGCCACCAGACCACCAGCTGCTTCAAGTCTACAGCTAATTCACAGTCCCTCCTTTTCCTCCCCTACTACAGGACCTTCCAGCCCACAGCCTGAGCCTGAATATAATTCCATCTATCAAATATCCTAGACCACATGGGCCAGGGGGTGGAAATGTGCAGGTTCAGAGGCGCCTTAGCCTCTGATGACCAGAAGCTAACCATGAGTCTAGTATCAGGTCAAGGGCTTTGGTTCCCTACCAAGAGAAGGAACCCAGGTGTCCAGACACCCAGGACCTGGCCCAAACCAGGGGCTTCCCAGTGTGCAGGGCTGGGAGATTCCATCTGAGAGGGAAGCCAGAGGCCCCTTCCCTGTCTCTGAGCAAGCGCACCAGCGCCTGGAATCCAAAGTTATCAAGAGGTGGGATGGGGTGGCCATGCCAGGCTTCCAGCTGGCCTCAGCTTCCCCTCCCCCAGGTTGCTGCCCTCCCCAGAGGTCCCCCTACTGCCACAAGGGTCCAGCCACCTGGCCAGTTATTTCTGGCCAAGGGGAAGGAGAAGTGAAACCAGATGGGGGGTGTGTGTGTGTGTGTGGCAAATCCCCAGACCAGTCTTCAGGGGCTGGCCACACCCTGTGGGCGGCCCTCCTACAGGCCCAGCCTCTGCCACCCCCCCCCCAAGTCCCAGCCCTAGGACAGGGCAGGCCCTGGCCACGCCTAGGCTACACCCGATGGGGAGCGAGAAAGGGGAAGTAGTGCTCACTGCCCCGCCTGTCCAGCTCAGCCCCTGCTCCCACAGGAAGCCGGGCCCTTGAACTTGAGAGGGGGACTGCGTCTCCTCTTGACTCACCTGAACCCTGGCAGGGGCTGGGCTCTTTGAAAAGCTGACAGTCCACCTTCTTGTGGTCCATGAAAGCAGTGATGGCCTCCAACGGAAAGGTCTGCAGGCAACGGCCGCAGGTCAACAGATCCGGGTGTTTGTCGGTCCAGGGCTGGCGGTCTGCTGGGAGGAAGCGGGTGGTAAGCGTGGGGTGGGGCCACGATGGGGCCTGGGGGTTCCGAGGGAGAGGGAAAACCCGAAGGTCAGAATGGGGGCTGGAGGCCGGGAGCACGCAACACAAATGAGGCAGGGTCAAGGGGTCGGGGGTCGGGGCCCGAGGGAGGGCGTCCCACCCCCCACCCCCCAACCCCCGGAGGGAAGGGGGAGAGAGGCGGGGCAGGGGTAGGGGGCGCTCACCACGAGGGCTGAGGCTCAGTGGCGTCCACAGCGCCCACTGGTTCCGAGCGCCCAGGGAGTGAAGAGGGCTCCCGGCGGGCGCGGGGCCGGGGGAGTGGCGGGGTTCGCCCTCGAACCGCCCCGACGCAGGCACTTCCTTCGGGGAAAAGGGCCCCAGCCCCGGGGCCTGTAGGGGCCGCGCGTCTGGCTCGGGCTTCACTTCGATGACGAGGTCCGGCATCTCCATCTCGTCGTCTGTGTTGGAGGCGGGCGCGGGATCTACTCGGCGGGGCGTGCAGCCGGCCTTGCGGCGGGACATGGGTCGAGGGCCGGGCGGGCTGGCGGGCTGGCGGGTGGCGGGCTGCGGGCTGGCGGGCGGAGGACGCGCGGGCCGTGCGCGCTCCGTCCGAGGCGCTCAGGTGAGTGACTGCGGAGACCGGCCGCGAACTCTTACACGTGCTGGCCCGGCCCGTGGCTCCGCCCACCGGGGCGGGGCCTGACGGGAGAGTACAGGGCGGCCCCCACAGGGGCCCCGGGCCGCAGGCAAACTCGATCAAAGCAGAGCCTACTGCATTTTCTTAGGGACCAAACCTTAATTACGCCGAGGCCACACGAGTACACGCGCAAACAGCTATTCCTGACCCGGCCTTGGGGCCGGTGTAACTGAGGCAGAGGGTGCCCACACCCACCCCCGAGAGAGAAAAATAGTAGGGGCCACGTTTTTCGCTAGGCGCCTATGAGTAATCGGGACGGTTTCATTAAATGCATTACAATAAAAATTCTGTGGGCCAACATTTATTGAGCATTTACTGTGCACTGGGTTCTGTTCTAAGCACGGAAGATATCGCAGGGAACAAGACAGAAAGTAATAATCCCCGGCCTCAGGCAGTTTCTTTGTCGGGGAGACAGATTCTCAACAAGGTGACTGCAAAACCTAAGTGCCTCCCAGGATGACAAGTGCAGTGGGGCAAAATAAAGCTAGGAGGGGCTGCAAAGGGACGGGGTTGCTGGGGTGGGGTCGGGAGGGTCCGTTCTCTCCAGAGCAGAGCCTGGTGGAACCTAGAGCGGCAGTGTGCGTTCTAGAATAACAAGGGGGGGGGGTTGGGCGTGGGGAGAGGCGTGGGTGATTTGAGTTTTCTGAGAAAATGAGGTCAGACTCAAGAGGGTCTTCTGATCACTTTAAGGTCTTGGTTTTCCTGAGACCAGAGCCTTGAGTGGTTTAAGGCGAGGAAGGTTGTGACCCTATAGATCTCTGCTGGAATCACCATTCAAACCAAACAGGCAACTGTCTCACCCCCCCCCCCACCTCCGCGGCCCCCCTCAGGCCTCCTTGAACTTCCCTCCACAAAGCAGCTCACTCTGATCACTGTTTGAAGTGGCATCGACACCCAGCCCCACCCTCCAACCCTGACGAGTTTCTTCTTCCTGGCACCGGCCACATCAGAACTAGACCTGTCGACTGTCCTCCCTGCCTCCCCACCCCCACCCCACACAAGCCCCCTGAGGTCAGGGCCAGGGTCCGTCCTCGCTGGCTCCCTGGCCCAGCTCAGAGTGAATTTCACATGCTAATCTCCCCAGAGTACTGCTCCAGGCCAGAAGGTTCCTCATATTGTTATTCAGGGCTGAGCTCAATTGTCCTCCAGAGAGCAGAGGACTCCCTGACCACTGTATCTAATGTAGCCCCACCCTGCTGCAGGCCTCAGGACCATGACCTCCATCTGTCCTCGCTTCTTCCCTGGCCCTCGGCTTCCCTGTCTGATACCTCAGGGTGCTTCTTCACAGCCAACATGACCCTTATTTTATTCCTTCTGTATCACTCATCACAAGCCCTGAAGGATCTTGATGTATTTGCTCCTGGAGACCCTGTATCTGCCCCTACCGGCCCTTCTAGAATATAGGTTTTAAGCAGGCAGGAGCCAAATCAGCCTTGTTCACAGGGCCCTGCTCCTGCATAGTTCAGTTAAATTTGTATTGAGCTCCTGCTTTGCAGTTTCTCCCCGCCCCCCTTTTAAAAAAGACATTTATTTGAGAGAACAAGAGAGCCAGAAAGAGAGGGAGAAGCTGACTCCCACTGAGCAGAAAGCCGCACATGGGACTCGATCCCAGGACTCTGGGATCCTGACCTGAGCCCAAGGCAGACTCTTAACCGACTAAACCACCTGAGCATCTGGCACAGTCTTTCAATAGGTATGGCAGAGGGCCTGTGTGCCAGGGCATCTGGTGGGGTGGAGAGGTCCACAAAGCCTCCACCTTACTGAAAAAGTGTGGCAGAAGGGAATTCTGTCTAAACCCAGATGAACGAGGCTCCCAAGCCCTTCAGGCCAGACATTCCATCCTTCAAGGCTCGTTTCCTCCTTTGTAAAACGGGGGTGCTGCAGGGAGGTGTGCTGGACAGAACCACCACCCCTTGGGTCCATCCCAGCAGCAGCTCTCCCCAAGCCTCCTCCCCGCCGTGTGGCTGCGCGGGGTTTCAAGGAAAGGGGGCCTGGGGTCTGGACGGCAGGTGAGGGTAGGAGTGTGCACGTGTGTGTGTGTGGGGGGGGGGGCAAACACCAAGCGCCGCGCTTAACTCAGCCGGGAGGAAATCTTCTCTGCACCTCGGTTTCTTCTTCCGTGAAGCGGGCATCCCAGACAGGCCCCACCTCGCCGGCGGGCGGCTCCGAGGGCAGCGCGGGGCCAGGCCGCGGCGGAGTGGGACGCCGGGCAGCGCCCGCTTCCGAGCGCGAGAGCCCGCCCGCCACCACGTGGGGCTTGGGGCTGGGGCGGAGGCGCGGGCGGAACCCAGGCTGGGCGGCTCTCGGCCCGCCCGGGCCTCTGCAGCCGGGGCGCCGGCGGAAGTGCGAGCGCCAGTCGCCGCGGACCTGGGTGAGTGCGGGGTGTTGGTGGCGGGGCGGGAGCTCCCGTCCGCGTGCGGAGCCGGGAGTGGCGGGAAAGGGGCAGGTCCGCGCCTGCCACACCGGCCGTGGAGGACCTTCCGGTCCCTCCACCCCGCCCGGAGCTCCGGCACCCGTACTCCGATCCGGGCACGTTCCCGCGCTCGGGTCGGCGGGGCGAGGAGCCGGGGCAGCGCGCAGTGCCCTCCCCCGCCCCCGGCCCGCCTCTCCCGGGAAGAGGATAAGACAACGGTCAGGGCAGTGACCGCGGCTGCAATCCTGACGCCCCGCGGTGGTGGGACGGAATCGCCGGCCCGATCTGAGCTGGGAGGACACCCGGCGCGGGCAGAGTGGGGAATGGACGCCCGGGGGCCGGGAGGACCTACTTAGTATAAGAAAGGGCTGGCGGCGGGTGGCCAGGGCGGAATTGAAAGGGAGCTGACCTGCGCAGGGGGCAGAGGGGAGGGGAGGGACTCCGTGCGGGAGCTGGGGATGGGGGCTGGTTGTGTGGACTCGTCAGCCCCTTGGTTCATTCGCCGGGGTCGGGGGTCTTCGCCGTGAACCTGTTAAACCAGCTCGTTTCCTGCCCTGGTAACGGAAGAGTTAGCGAAGCTTCCACTGAACGGATCCATTGCCTTTTCCTTGGAAGTCAGCCCCGAGGCCCCTGGAAGGGAGGTTTGCGAATCTGCTGCCCTCGCCCACGACCCAAGTGATGGGCTCTGGAGTCTTAGCTATGCAAATCGTTTTTCAAGTCATGGGGGATGGGTTTGGACATTTTTCTGAAATCTTCTGGGGGAAATCCTTGGCTTGGAAACTGAAAAGATTAGGGATTCTGGAGCCTGATCACCAGCGAGCATGGATAGTGCCTGCTTTTGCCTTCTTGAACACGCCCTGCGGACCTTTCCTAAACCAATTTCTTATCGGATCACACCTTGGTTCTGAAACCTCCCGTGGCCCTTCAGTGCTGTCTGAGGACGTGGCCTGATCCCTTGTCAGACCAACCTGGGTTTGGTCCCTTTCCCTGCCCCTCAGCCAGCTCACTCCCAGTAAATGATTCTCATTTCCCAGTCCCAGTTTCCTCCTCTGGAAAATGGGGATCCCACGGGCTAACCAAATCTCCATTTATTCTCCCTTAATGGAGAAAGCAGGTCTGTACGCTGGTTCACCCTTGCATTTTTGTTTTATCCAGGGATTTAACATCATTTGTGGCCACTTGATTAATTCCTAACGATCCTTTCTGTAGTACCAGCCCTAGAGAGTAGGGCGTTTCTTTTAAATCACTCAAGTGTTAACCTAAATTGCAGGAGAGCCCTGGGGGCTGATGATTGTTGACCAAGTTTGGACTGCAGTGGTCAGATAAGTTAAAAAATGTGTATATCCTTGAGTCCCATTCGCAGTGGTAGTAGTCAAATAAAGAAAACGTATATTGTACACCTGAAACTAATATCACAGTGTGTATTAACTAACTGGGATTAAAGCAAAAACTCAAAAAAAGAAGAAAATGTATATATCCCATAAATCCCATTTACTGTGGTCTTCCCCATCAGGGAAAACACTGAGAGTCTGTCCTGGTCCACCCCTCAGTCTAATAGCAAGTAGTGAACGGGCTCTCAACCTTCAAAATAAATTCTTTTTTTTTTTTTTTTTAAGATTTTATTTATTCATTTGACAGGCAGAGATTACAAGTAGGCAGAGAGAGAGAGAGAGGAGGAAGCAGGCCCCCTGCTGAGCAGAGAGCCCGATGTGGGACTCCATCCCAGGACCCTGAGATCATGACCTGAGCCGAAGGCAGCGGCTTAACCCACTGAGCCACCCAGGCGCCCCCCCTCAAAATAAATTCTTATCTGACCACTTTTCCCCACCTGCATGGCCCTCAACCTGTCCCAGGCACCGTCATCCTCTGCCTACGTGGGCCACTGCACTGGCTTCCTCACCAGGCTCCCTTCCCTGCTTCTTCCTCGGTGTCCCTCACAATCCACTGTCCCCGTGCAGCAGGCAGAGGGATCATGTGAAAATCCAAGTCCCGTCCTATCTGTCCCTCCTCACTCAGAGTAGAGAGCCAGCCTCATGTAGTCTTCAAGGCGCTTCCAGAACTGCACAATCCACCCCTGCTCCCGCCTCCTGCCTCCTCCACATTGGCCTCCCTGCCAAGGGCTTGCATTTGCTGTTCCCACTGACAGGAACACCTTTCCACCCAGATCTCTACGTGACTCCGTCCATTATACCATTTGGGTCTGTGCTCAAATGCAACAGACTTCCTGGCCAGCTTGCTCTCTCGCCCCCAGGCTGGGCTGGTGCCCCCTCTGGGCACCTGAGGGCCCCCAGCCTCCTTCCTTCCAGCCCTGCCCACTCCGGCTCAGCATCCTCTAAAGACAAGTCAGGTGGGCTGGGCACTGAGCAGGCACTTGGATAACATGGACGGCTGAATCTTTTCTTTCCTTCAACAAAGATTGACTGAGCTCACCCTGTTTGCCTGGCTCAGGGGTGGGGCTGGGATGGGGTTGTGAAATCACCAGACATGGCCTTTCAAAGTCACGTGTCCTGTGGCAGACGGGACAGTACGCAGGTAAACAAGTGCGTGCATATTGTTAGGAGGGGATAGTACTGTGCGGATAGGAGAATGCGGGGTGAAGGGGCTACTGTCCCCCCCCAATAAAGGTGACATTTGAGCGACGACCTGAGTGCAGTGAGCGGGGGAAGATGAGTCCTAGATCAGGAAATGTATAAAACTCTCCCATCTGGAAGAGGGTTCTAGGCAAGAGTGTTTTGTTTTTTTTTTAAAGATTTTATTTATTTATTTGACAGAGAGGGAGAGATCACAAGTAGGCAGAGAGGCAAGCAGAGAGAGGTGGGGGGGGGGAATCAGGCTCCCCACTGAGCAGGGAGCCCAACGGGGCTTGATCCCAGGACACTGAGATCATGACCTGAGCCGAAGGCAGAGACTGAACCCAGTGAACCACCCAGGCACCCCAAGAGTGTTCTTGATACGTGCAAGGACTGGAGGACTGAGGCAAGAGTGGAGGGGCAGGATATGAGGTCAGAGGGGTCTTGTAGCCACTGGGAGGACTTGGGCTTTTTGCTCTTGGGGGAGGTAGGAGCCCTAGGGGGGGCTCTGAGGCTAGGAGGGGTGTGTTGGGACTTAGTTCTAACAGGATCTCTCTGATAGCTGTATCCGCGCAGGGAACAGTGAAGGTAGAAGCTGGGGGCCCGATGGGGAGGAGACTGGTAGAGTCTAGGTGTGAACGGGACCAGACTGGAGGGAAGCAGAGTGGGGCAGAGGGTGAAAAGTTGCTGGGTTCTGGGTATGACTTTAAAGGTGGAGCTGAGGGGCTGTACTGATGGATGGAAGAGAAAGTGAGGAGGGGTCCAGGACACCGTGGGATGTCCTTTGCCTGATCACCCTGAAAGATGCTCCCCTCTCCTGGAAACCTTAGGAGGTCAGTTTTTTCTTTTCTTTCCTCCTTCATTTCACAGATGAGGAACCGGAGCCGGAAGGCTGCCTACTCCCCAAACTCTACCAGCCCAGATCCTTCTTAGTGAATCTGGGAGGGCTAAGAACCACCAGGCTCCCGGAATCCACAGCTTCATCCTCTCTGCCGTGCGTGGGGTAAGCTGTGGCCTGCCTCCTGGTCTGGTCTGGCCCACCAGCTAAGAGCGGGTCTTAACACTTCTAAGTGCTTGGAAAATTTTAAGAAATCTGTGTGGGTGCGTGAAATTGTATGGAATTCAAATTGTAGTGTCCCTCCTGGTAAGTAAGGTTTTAAGAAGGGCCACGTTCGGGCGCCTGGGTGGCTCAGTGGGTTAAGCCGCTGCCTTCGGCTCAGGTCATGATCTCAGGGTCCTGGGATCGAGTCCCGCATCGGGCTCTCTGCTCAGCAGGGAGCCTGCTTCCTCCTCTCTCTCTGCCTGCCTCTCTGCCTACTTGTGATCTCTGTCTGTCAAATAAATAAATAAAATCTTTAAAAAAAAAAGAAGGGCCACGTTCATTGTTTGCGTATCTGGCCTTGGCTGCTTTCTTGCCACTGTGGCAGCGTTGAGTAGTTGTGACAGACCCTGTGGGCCACAAAACCTGAAGTATTTATTGTTGGGCCCTTTACGGAGGAAATTTGCTAACTTGCAGTAAGGATCCCATCTGACCACCACTGTGATCGGTAGGGCTTGGCAGCTCATCCCTAGGAAAGGTCTGGGTTGGCACAGAAAGTTTGGGGAGAGGAAATTCACATTCCCGAGGGGGAATCTGACATTCTTATTTCTATTTCTTTAAATTTTATTTTAAGTAGTCTCCACCCACCACCCTGAGATCAAGAGTTGTGCACATTCCACCAAATGACCCAGCAAGGTGCCCCAGGAATTCAATTTTTTTTTTTTTTTAAAGAATTTATTTATTTATTTGAGAGAGCGAGAGTGAGACGGAGCACAAGCAGGGGTGGGGAGGGTGGCAGGGGAGAGAGAGAAGCAGGCTCCCCACTGAGTAGGGGCTCCATCTCAAGGCCCAGGACCCTAGGAATTATGGTCCGAGCCAAAGGCAGACACTTTACCGACAACTGAGCCACCCAGGCGCCCCAGAATCTAACATTTTTCGAGAGAGATGGGAGCATTACAGTATGCCCCTTCCTTCTTGAAATTAGAATTTAAAAATTACTTTGATGACACCCCTGGCTGGCTCAGTCAATAGAGCTTTGGGATTCTTGATCTCGGGGTTGTGAGTTCCAACCTCACGTTGGGTCTAAAGATGACCAGAATTAAATAACATCTTAGAAAAAAATACTACTTTGACTAGTAATATTTTGTGGAAGGACTGTGAAAGTCATAAAGAGGTTGACAGTTCAAAGGCCCCTCCCCTGGTTCTTCCGGGGGCTGACGGACCAGCAGCCTTTGCAGTGTTCACAGAAACCGTAACTGGCCCTCATGACATTGATTTACGCCCTTAGTCCCAAGGGACGGAAGGTGCTTCTTCACAGCTGCACAGACACCTTGCCTCATCAGCCTTGCGTCTTACCCCACCTGGGAAGTGAAGGGTCTTCTAGCATTGGAGCTTTAATTTGCATTTCCCTGGTTGTCTGTGGGGTTGTGAGTGTGTTCGGGAGTTGAATAGCCCTGTTTATCCGCCCCACCCCCCACCTGTTTGTCTACACTAGTGGTTCTCTACTAGACACGTTTTTTATTTTGTTCCTCCCAAGGACATTGGGCCATGTATGGAGAGTTTTTTGGTTGTTTATTTTGTTTGTTTGTTTTGTTTTTAAATTAAGGGAGAAGCAGACTCTGCTGAGTAGGGACCCCCAAGCAGACTGGATCCTGGGACTCCAGGATCATGCCCTGAGCTGAAGGCAGTCACTTAACCGACTGAGCCACACGGGTGCCCTGCCCCACCGCCTTTTTTTTTTTTTTTTGTAGAAATCATTTCTTTGATTATATACACTGAATTTAAAAAAAAAAAATTTTATTGGGGTAAAGCATACATAACCTTTGTCTCTTTACCTATTTTTTAAAAGATTTTATTTATTTATTCATGAGAGACAGAGAGAAAGAGAGGCAGAGGGAGAAGCAGGCTCTCCGCAGAGCAGGGAGCCCAATCTGGGACTTGATTCCAGGATCCTGGGATCAGGACCCGGGCCGAAAGCAGACGCTTAACCAATTGAGCCACCCAGGTGTCCCTACCTTTTTTTTTTTTTTTTTTTTTTCAAGATTTTTATTTATTTATTTGATGGATAGAGATCACAAGTAGGCAGAGGCAGGCAGAGAGAGGGAGAAGCAGGCTCCCCGCTGAGCAGAGAGCCTGATGTAGAGCTCGATCCCAGGACCCTGAGATCATGACCTGAACTGAAAGCGGAGGCTTAATCCAAGTGGCGCCTGAGCCACCAAGGCGCCCCGAACCCTACCTTTTTTTTTTTTTTTAAGATTTTTATTTATCTGAGAGAGAGAGATAGAACACAAGCAAGGGGAGAAGCAGAAGGAGAGGGAGAAGCAGACTCCCCAGTGAGCAGGGCCTGATGTGGAGTTTGATCTCAGGACCCTGAGATTATGACCTGAGCCAAAGGCAGAGGACTTTTTTTTTTTTTTTTTTTTAAGATTTTGTTTATTTATTTGCCAGAGATCACAAGTAGGCAGAGAGGCATCAGAGAGAGAGGGGGAAGCAGGCTTCCCGCTGAACAGAGAGCCTGATGTAGGGCTCGATCCCAGGACCCTGGGATCGTGACCTGAGCCGAACGTAGAGGCCTCAACCCGCTGAGCCACCCAGGCTCAGAAGGCAGAGGCTTAACCGGCTGAGCTACCCAAGCATCCAGCCACTTTACCTATTTTATCTTATTATTCCATTCTATTTCATTTTATTTTATGTAACCTCTACCCCTAGTTTGGGGCTGGAATTTATGACCCTGAGATCAAGAATTTCCTGCTATTGACCAAGCCAGCCAGACACCCCAATATATGGAGAACTTAAAATAAAAGGCTTTATGGGGAGCCTGGCTGGCTTAGTACAGCATGGAACTCTTGATTTGGGGTTATAAGTTTGAGCTGCATACTACATGTAAAGATTATTAAAAAAAAAAGCAACTCTTATTTTTTATTTTTATTTTTATTTATTTATTTTTTTTTAAAGATTTTTTATTCATTTATTTGACAGAAAGAGATGATGAGCAGGCAGAGAGGCAGGCAGAGAGAGAGGAGGAAGCAGGCTCCCCGCTGAGCAGAGAGCCCGATGCGGGGCTCGATCCCAGGACCCTGAGATCCTGACCCGGGCCGAAGGCAGCGGCTCAACCCACTGAGCCACCCAGGCGCCCCGTCTCTTATTTTTTAAAGATTATTTATTTATTTATTTGTCAGAACAGAGAGAGCGAGGGAGCGTGTGCACAAGCAGGGGGAGTCCAGGCAGAGGGAGAAGCAGGCTCCCTGCTGAGCAAGGATCCTGATGCTGGGCTCTATCCCAGGACTCTGGGATCGTGACATTTAACCGACTGAGCCACTCAGGCGTCCCCCCAAAATTAAAATCCTAAAAAAAAAAAAAAAAAAGGCTTTATTGAGATGTAATTCTTATACCGTACCATTCACCAGTGGGAGACAATTCTGGGAGTCATGGCTTGGAGTAGGGGATGCTACAGGCGTCTTGTGGCCAGAGGCCAGGGCTGCTGCTAAAATCTCACACTTCTGCACTTAACAGCCCCCCACAGCAGGACAAAGAGGGCCCTGCCACAGATATCAATGATTCTGAGGTTGAGAAACCCTCATCTACTGCTGTGGCCCATTCCTCTGCAGGATCCTTTCTTGCCAGGAGCCCGCGGGTGAGCTGCAGAGACAGGAATCGCCTAATGAGGAAAAGGATCATCTCAGTCTCCCTCTTACGTGAGTGGCCTGGGGTGGGATACCGGGTACCTAAAATCTGTCATCACTTTAGAGAGGACTGAGCCACGGTTTTAGCTGCCTGAAACCTGGGTCCCTCTCTCCCCGTCTCTCTTGCTCACAGAACCAGCATCTCCCTGTATGCAGCCCCCATCATAGTGGTGCTTAATGTGTTCCAAGCCTGTGCTAAACACTGTGTGATTGTGCCTTTAGTCCCCGGGCCAGCCCTGTGGGGCTGGTCTTCTTACCACCTGTATTTCACTGATGGGGAAACTGAGGCACAGACTGGTTAAGCAACTTAACCCAGTCACACAGCAATAGTAATAATAACAATTGTAACTCAACTTTATAGAGAAGCTACCTTGAGTCAGGCTCCCAGTCTTGTAGGAGCCTGTCGCATCCTAATGACACGCTGAGGGGCTCTAGGTGCCATTTCTCCATATAAGGGAAGAGGAAACTGCCTCTCCGGCTGGAGGTCCCCCAGGGAAGCTGGCCTGGGAGCTCAGCCTCCACTGCATATGTTCAAGCAGGAGTGATGTTTAAAGGGCCGGTGTCTGTGTCCCTGCCCCACAGGGTTCCAGGAGCTGAGGGGACAGCAGAAGGCAAGCAGCAAGGCCTCTGCCCATGGGGGAGGCAGGCATCTAGCAGGGTACAAAGGCCATTAAGCAGAACAGTAAATACACCGTATGTCAGAAGAGTGCCATTTGCTACAGAAGACAGGGAAGCTGAGGAGGGCCGGAAGGGAGGGGGGTGGGACTTGAACATGGCATGCTGGCAGGGTCTGGAGCTCGTGGGGCTGCTGAGGGCTGTGGTGAGGACTTTGGCTTTGACTCTGCCAGGCAGAAGCCAGGGGCGGGCTCTCAGCAGAGTACAGGCGTGACCGGGCTCCGGTGTTCGATGGTGGGTGTCAGGTGTTAAGCAGGTCCCTTTGGCTGTGCAGGTGGGGATAGACTCGGGGTTAAGGAGACAGTGAAGGTGGAAGCCAGGAGCTCAGGGAGGAGGTGACTTCATGCGTCCAAGCAGGAAGCGACAGCGGCTGGACCAAGATGTGGGCAGTGGAGAGACGAGCGTTACTCAAAATACAAAAACAACAATACCGGTTTGGACTGCATCGGTCCAACAGATTTTTTTCCATAAATACAGTAAAATACTGTAAATGTATTTTCTCTTCCTTAGGATTTTCTTAATAAAATTTGCTTTTCTCTAGCTTACCTTGATGTAAGAATACAGCATGTGATATGTACAACGTACCAAATATGTGTTAATCAGCTCTTTATGCTATCAATAAGGCTTCCAGTCAACAGCAGGCTACCAGTAGTTAGGTCTTGGGGAATTTCGAGTTATACCTGGATTTTCAGCCATGTAGGGGGCTGGAACTCTAACTCCCAAGTTGTTCAAGGGCCAGTTAGATATATTATTCCTCCTCAGGCTTTCTTTGCCTTTTATGACCTTGATTTTTTTTTTTTTTAAAGGGCAAAGAGAATGCACTTCAAAGATTTTGTTTGTCAGAGAGAGAGAGGGAGCACAAGCGGGGGAGGAGGCGGAGAGAGAAGCAGGCTGCGCGCTAAGCAGGGAGCCCGATGCAGGGCTCGATCCCAGAACGCCAGGATCATGACCTGAGCCGGAGGCAGATGCTTAATGACTGAGCCACCGAGGGGCCCAGCAGGCTCTTTTTTATAGAATGTCCCTCAATTTGAGTTTCCTCACGATGAGATTTAGGTAATCCATTTTTGGTAGGAATACCACAGAAATGGTGCCACGTCAGGAGGCCTAGGGGGTCCATTTGTCCCACTACTGCACGTGATGGCTTTGATGTCTAAGTTAAGGTCGTGTCTACCAGTTTCCTCAGTTACAAACTTACTGTTTACTCTTTACAACAAATAAATATTTTCTGGGGAAGTACTTTAAGACTTTGGCTATGCTGGCACTTGCCCAGCACTCATCTACAAATTTCAGCATCCATTGGATTTTACCTCCTTCAGTGGACTCATGATTTCTGGTTTTTTTAGGGGGTTATAATCTGTAACAATCATTTTTTGTCTATTTTATTTCTTCGAAGGTTTTATTTTTTTAAGAGAAAAAATTTTAAAGATTTTATTTTATTTACTTATTTGAGAGAGAGAGAAGGAGAGCACAAGAAGAGAGGTCAGCAGGAGAAGCAGACTTCCTGCTGAGCAGGGAGCCCAATGTGGGACTCAATCCCAGGAGCCCAGGATCATGACCTGAGCCGAAGGCAGTTGCTTAACAAATTGAGCCACCCAGGCGCCCCTAAGATTTTATTTTTAAGTAATCTCTACACCCAATGTGGGCCTTGAACCTACAACCCCATGATCAAGAATCCCAGCCTCTGCCGACTGAGCCAGCCAGGTGACCTGTGTAACTTGTTATTGTAATGTTCATATCATTCCAGAGCTGGCCCCCGGAAGCCGTCGTAAGGTGGCTCCCGTGTGATTGGGAGTGTATGTGGGAGAGAGCATTTCCCTATAGATCGGATGGGCTGTGTGTGAGAGATGAGAGGAGGCTGGAGTTGGTTCTTTCAGCAAATATTTATTGCCAGGGAGTAGGAATAAAATAGTGATCAAAGCAGTCAAAAGTTCCTGCTCTCATGAACCTCGAGAATGGTGGTAGCAGCTCCTAGAGAGGCGGTAACTGGCAGAGGGAGGGGACAGCGTTGAGGAGGAGAATCCGGAACTGGGTTTTGGACAAGTTGAGCCGAGGTGGGGTAGACAGACGCCTCTTGTCACTGTCGCCCACTCCCTGTGTAATGGCTTCTTGCTTTCTTCACCCATCTGCCAGGATAATGCAGACTCCACTGACCATCCCTGTGCCTGTGCTCCGGCTCCCTCGGGGCCCAGATGGCCTGAGCAGAGGCTTTGCGCCAGATGGACGCAGGGCCCCCCGGATGCCAGAGGGTCCTGAAACCCCAGGGTCTGCAGGAGTTCAAGAGTCTCGGGAATCCCAGGAACAGCAGGCACGAGCAGCGCTCCGGGAACGCTACCTCCGCAGCCTGCTGGCCATGGTGGGTCACCAGGTGAGTTTCACACTGCACGAGGGCGTGCACGTGACTGCCCACTTCGGAGCCACTGACCTGGACGTGGCCAACTTCTACGTGTCACAGCTGCAGACGCCCATAGGTGTGCAGGCTGAGGCCCTGCTGCGGTGTAGTGACATTATCGCATACACCTTCAAGCCATGAAGATGCTACTGGCTTCACCTTTTGGCTTTGGGCCTAGCCACCGGGCTCCAGCCCCGCCACATGGTCGTGGGGCACACAGAGTTTGGAACTCCCTTGGAATTCTGAGCCGACCTCCAAGCAACTCTGGCTTCTTGGGACTTCGAGGGTGTAGTCGGTAAAATTTTGCAACCCCAGGAGTTCTAGAGCCCATTGACATGAATGCTCTACCTCAAAGAACTCTAAACTCTAAAACAGCCTCTTGCCAGTTCCTGAAGATTGAGGATTGGGCGTGGAAGACAAATGGCAGAGTGGGAAATTGTTTCTTGAAGCTGCAAAGTTCAGCCACCCTGAAGATACTCCCCTCCTACTAAAGAACCAATTATCCCAGGAAGATTCGCCTCCTGTTTTTTGTTTGTTTGTTTTTTTAAAGTGTAGCGCACAGGGATGGAGCCAGGTCTAGGAAGTGGAAGGGTGGCCAGGCTAGCTAAGGTCTGAATCTGGTGGATCTGGGCCAAGAGGATACATCACAGGGCTGAGAGGAGCTCGGATGAAGGCGGAGATTGGCTTGGTCCGGGAATGGCTGGAGCTACCCGAAAGCCGGGTTTGGGACATTTGGACGCGATTTCCTTTTCGGGTGGGCAGGAGTGTTCCCAGGCAGGGGCGTGGCTCGCACCGGGTTACCTGGTCGCCTGGCTCTGGAGCGGTGTGGACCTCACCCTAGAGACGGCTTCCCCGTCCTCTCCGGAAGGCGTTGGACCTTGTGCGGCGGCGCCACCGAGGCCAGGCTGAGGACTAGGGCTTGGGGTGAAGCTTCACCCTCTTTCTGTGTCGCTCCAGCTGTGTGGCCGACCGGATCATTCGCTGCCCTTATCCCCGTCACTAGCGTCTTTCAGCACATCGCTTTAAAAAAATAATTGCTGCACCCTTTGTAGTCCCATCAACTTCAGCATGCAAGCGCGGATCCCGTTAAATAAAGATTCGCTTTGTTTGTCTGCAGTCGCGAAAGTGCGGCGGCTGAGAGGTTGAAAGGGGCAGGCGGAGAGCCTCAGCTCCCATAGGTCCGTTCGCGAAGTCCGCGGACTAGCTCTCGAGTTGCCTTGGCAACGACGTCGCTCGCCGATCCCCGAATGCCCCTCCATTTTAGTCTCAGCCCTGCCCCCCACCGCCGAACTTGCTGGGACAGCCTCGCGAAAGTGCGGAGGCGAATATTACACTTAATATTGAATTGAGGGGAGGTCGGGGGCCTGGGCTCTCGCCCGTTCGCTCCGTACTTGGTGATCTCCCCGCTCCATCGCCCGATTATTTTCGTTGGCAGATTCGTCTCTTGGTTTTGGAATGTATTTCTTCTTCAGGTTTTTGGGTTTTTTTGTTTTTTTTTAATCAGTACTTTAATACTCATGGGCTCATATTTATTTTAGTCTTTTAATTTAAATTGTATTTCACGCAACGAATACAGAGAACTATTGATGAAATTGCTGTTTGCAAATGGAGGCCTGGAGAATAAGTAGCAAAGAGGCACAGGTTTCGTCTCCAGGCAGAGGATCCCTCTGTCAGCATCCATATATTTAGTACGCCTGATATCGCTTTTCCTTTCAAGTTCTCCGTCCCTATGCCTCTCTCCCTATCAGCTGGCCTAGCCGCGCCAAGCAGATGTTTTTATTTTTATCAACTCCATTCCCCGCTCGGTGGCCCGAGCTCGTGACGAATGTGTGCGAGCGTGAACGTTAGATATCTAGATTGAGGCGGGGAGGCGGGGTGGAGGCGGCTCAGGTTCGCGCTTGCGCGCTGCTCCGGGAGACGGCGTCCATCTCGCCCCGCCCCTCGTATTCTGCAGTTCCGGCTCTGCCGATTCGCTGCTCACGTTTCTTTTTCCCGTGGCTCTTTCTGCCTCTTGTTACCCTTTTCAACAACCCGCGAGACAATCCTACCTACAGATAGATTAAATTGATTTTCCGCTTTCCTTAGTCCGCGACGTGCGCTCCGGCTCTTAACGAAAGTGCGGCCGCGAACGAGCAGGCGCGCGCGAGGCTCGGGGGAGGCGCGCTCGAGCTCCCGGCGGCGACGGCTACGACGACCAGGAGAGCGGTCGGAGGCGGCGCCTGAAGCAGCGGCGGAGCCCATGCCCCGGGACGGAGGGCGGGCCCGGAGACACAAGCCCGGGGTCCGGGACATGTCCCCGGGGCCTCCGTGAGGAGGCGGCGGCGGCGGCGGCGATGGAGATCCCGCCGCAGGAGGCGCCGCCCGGGCCGGGCGCGGACGGCGACGCCGAGGAGGCCCCCGCCGAGGCCCGATCTCCCAGCCCCGCATCGTCCCCCGCCGACGGGCGCCTCAAGGCTGCGGCCAAGCGCGTCACGTTCCCCTCCGACGAGGATATCGTGTCCGGAGCGGTGGAACCCAAAGACCCTTGGAGACACGGTAGCTACCGCCGGGGCGCGGGGGCGGGCTCGTGGCGGACCTGGAGTCAGTGCAGCGCCCGGCACGGAGGTGTTGCTCATTGAATTGCACCTAATGATGATTTAAGGGGACTGTCGTCAGTTTAGAGCTGCAGGATGTTAGAGACGATGTGCCTTTTGGGTTGTGAAGGTGAAGAGTAGCTGTTTTTTTGTCCCCCCGCACCCCTCCTTCTCCAACGCCGAGGATGGTCGTTTTAGGAATTAAGACGATAAGCAATTAAAGTTTGGACGCATGGGAGATGGGTAGGGCCGTAGTGTTTGAGTCCCCCCCCCCCACCCCACAACCATAGAGAGAGCAGCCAGGGAGGGAAGAATGGATGAGCATTGGCGTTGAAAGGCCAGGTGGAGTTTGATGGGCTCATAGGGATGGAAAGAGGTTAAGTTGCTGGTGTGCAAACCTTGGACAAGAGGTAGTCCTGTTGCTCACTTTTTTGGCTGAAAGGAGGAAGAGGAATAAACCGGCCTGGCCTGTGGCTGCGGAGGAGCTGGTAAATCCTGGGGTTGGGAAAAGGGAGTCAGGGTAAACAAACGCCCAGAAAAGGAGCAGAGGGGATGGTCACTTTGGAGGTGGGTGAGATAGTCAGAGGTGGTGTTAGATCTTGACATTAAAAAGAAAAGTTACTTCAGTCCTCCTTTTATTTTCCCTAAAAGGGAAACAAAGCAGTATCAGTCACCAACGAGCTTTGGAGCTTGGGTATAGAAGGGTCTCTTTAAAAAAAAATTTTTTTTTTTCCTGAGAAAGAGTTGGGGAATTGGTCGCCAGAAGGTGAGTGCCTGAAGAAGTTTGCTGGCTTGAGGTGTTGGGAGAGGGAGCAGGTCGGCACGTCTGGTTTCCCTGAAGGTCAGATTCGTGTTGGAGCTGAAAGGACAAGTTGAGAAGTGTGTGTGTTTCACCTATAGGGCCAAAGTTGGAGAGTCACTCAGTAGATGGGTGCCCCCATTGAGTCTGTTTCTGTGCTGGAGAGATCTGTCTTGCCAGGGTGGAGCCCAGGAAGAGAGGGGTCACAGATTGGTCCTGGCTCAGTAGAAGCTGGTCACTTGAAAAGTGACTTGGTCCCAGGAAAGAGGCGGCACTATTGCTAGTCTGTGCGGTGGAGAAATTGTGGCCTTTTTTGTGAGAGTGGGAAACATGGTAACTGGAAGCTGAGCACGTAGGTAGTCTGCACAAGTGCCAGTTTGGCGAGTTCTCATTAAAGAGGCAATTTATGATTGTTGGCGTCGAGAGCTAGCCACATCTTGGGCCCTGGGCTCTGGATGGGTGTCACTTTTGGGTTGGAGGACTTGGGCTGGGGAGGGGAAGAGTCATACAGGGTCCTGGCCATAGCATAGTACCCAATTCTGGGAGTTGAGAGCGGGAGGAGAGAAAGACCTGGCTGGGCTGAGTAGGATGGTGGAGAGCAGACGTTCCAGGTCAGATCCTGACTCCCATTTACCCACTTCGTGACCTCAGGCTGCTTGTCTTAACTCCTCGGAGTCTCAGTTTTTCCTGACTGTGGAAGTGGGTGGTAATAGTCCTCCGAAGGCTTTAAGGGAGGGCTGAATATGGGTATGTATGCAAAGTAATTGGCCAGGATGAGCTTTCGTGAAGTTGCAGTTATTGTTGGTCATTTTCAGGGTGATGTTGGTGATATTAGTCATTTTAGGGGCCGGTCTAGAGGGGTCCGCTCATATGCTTGGGACCTGGGTGTTTCTGCTTCCCAAGCCTTCAGGAGAGGGACATAGATGGTGGTCAGTTTGTGTGCCTGGGGCAAGCAGAAGGGAAGAAGAGCAGTTTGTGAGCTGGAGGGCCATGATGGGGGCAGGAGGAGAGTTGGCACAGGGTCGGTGGCAGGGCTGGGGGCAAGTTTCTGGTGTGCAGGTTCCCAGAAGAGGAACAGCTGTGTGTAACCAGCTGTTTGATTTTGAGTAAGCTGTTTTTCCTCCCTGCGCCTCCTGTTTCTTTCTCTGCAAATGGAGGTGCTAATTTCTACTGCGGGGTAGTTGTGAGGATTAAATAAAATAGTCCTTGTAAATTCTTGCCACAGAAATAGCAGCTGCTGTTACCCAGGCGGTGAAGGAGTTTGAGGGGAGGGAAGAATGTCAAGAAACAGGGGTCCCTTGGAGTTTGGCTGGGAGGAGCTGAGGGGATGGTTTCTGATTGGTCTTCCTGGGTAGGGGGAGGTGGTAACAGCTTACCGGCTGGGGGAGTCTCGCTTTTCGGGAAATTTAAAGAGGGACAGCAGGGACTGGTCCGGAGGAGTCCGTGGGTCTGAGTTAGAGCGGTGATGACACGGAGAAGTTGAGAAATCAGTTTCCGGGCTGGCAGAGTGGGTCTCTCTTGGCTCTGGAGAGAGGCTGAGGGCTTGGCCTGGCAGTGAAGGAGTTGGGGGATTTTGGTCCCCAAGCAGGGGAGGGATCATGGGTGACATTGGTGAATTTAGACAGGGGGATTTGCAGGACAGGGCATTGGAAGGCTTGTCAATGCCAAGGGGGCAGGTGGCTAGCCTTTATGCCTGGGGAGGACAGTGAGTTTCTGCCTGGGTTGGGACAAGGGAAGGTGGAGTCCTGCCAGCGACAGAAAGTTGGGCCAAGGGGGTTACCTGGTTGGGAGGCCAAAGGGTCTTCGCTGGGGCTTGCAGGGAGGACTTCGCTGGGCTTAGAGGGAGGAGGGGAGAGATGTTGGACTTGGTCTTCAAGCTGTGAGAAAGCGCAGGGGGTGTCATTTGACCTGTGGACCTGGTGGGAAGGGTGATGGAGGAGTCACTGTGGGGCCTGCTGCGGGGATGTGACCTTGAGGTCGAGGGTGTGGGGAGAGTTGGCTGGTCTCATGAGAGAGGTCACTTGGAAGCTGCTCTTCCATCATCATAGAGATGGGGAAGTTGCTTGAGCCAGGAGGTGCAGGAGCGCCCCCGAACTAGAGGAATCGGGGGCCCCAGCACAGGTGAGCATTCAGGGAGGAGAGCTGGGCCAGGCCCAGACTGGAGTGGTGGCCCAGCTGGGGAGGAGCCTCTGGGGGTGTCTGCCAGAGGGCGAGAGCCCCATCAGCCCCCCGCCTGAGGTCACGTGTTGGGGATCCTTGCAGGTGAGATGATTTGGCATGGGCGGGGTCCCAGACCTCTGGAGGTGCAGCCCAACCCAGTGCTCAGAGGGGCCTTGCCTGGCTCCCATCTCACATAGTGTCTCTGCCCGCCCACCTCCAGCCCTTATTTTCTTTGGGGCACTAGTGGCTATCTGCTGTTATCTCTGATTCTCGTTTTCATACTTGGGGTCTCTTCCCCACTGAAACAGGAGAGCAGACACTGTCCGTCCTCATTTCCACTTCCTCAGCCTCTCAGAGGGCACAAGGTGATCATGGTGGAATGCGTGCCGGGGGTCCCTGTGTGCAGTTCTTCTGGAAGGGACAACAGCAGGCTGCTTGTGGGACCTGTGCGGCCAGAGCGTGCTTCCAGCCAGCCCCGGCGGCCATGCACTGGGGCCTCCAGCAAGGTCCTTGTTCTTGCTGAGCTTGTTTGTTTCCTCATCTGTGAAGTCCTGATCCCTGCCTTGCTGACCACCCAGGCCGTCTGAGCAGATGGGATGCACCCGGCGGGGCAGGGCCTCCTCCACAAGCCAGTTGTGCAGGGATGGGAAGTGGAGCTTGGGGGCGGGTGGAAACTGGGAGTGGGAGACGCTGCCTCAGAACTGCTGGCCTGGGCACCTGTGGGCTCCACTGTCCCCGGGGGCAAAAGTGGGCACTGGGGAGGAGGGGCTGTCTGGGTGCGCTGCAGCCCCTGGTGGCAGGCCCTGCGGTCCCAGCTCTCCTGGGGGACTTGTGCTAGAGACCCTTCCAGACCAAACTGCAGGAATGACCCAAGGCTCAGCTCATCTTCCCAGTCCCACGAATGCCGTGTGTGGAGGAGATGTGGGCTCTGCAAGACCAGTGGCGGAGGGCCACCTGTCACTGACACTCCCACACGTGACACTGGCCATGCTGTGGGAGGCTCATCTGCCCTCCCTCCGGTCCTGCCAATGACTCATTCCCCACTCCCGGACCTCTGGCTCAGGAGAGTCAGTCCTGCTGCAGTGTGTGTGTGTGTGTGTGTGTGGAGGGAGTTTTGCCCACCAGGAAACTCCTCCCGTGACATGTCCACAGGGTGAGGGGGCTCCAAATATGAGGCTACCTCTGGCCACCCGAGTTTGGGGGTTGGAAGGGTCGGTGGGGACATTGGCCATGGTGTTCTCAAATGGGGATCAAAGAGGAGGGACACGCTTTACTGTTGGTTCTCATTGAAATCTGTGTTGTAGATTTAGTCGTTGAAACTGGTTTGACAGGTAGGAATGCACCTGTCGGTGGTAGAAAAAGGCCCTGCTTTGACAGGTAGGAATGCACCTGTCGGTGGTAGAAAAAGGCCCTGCGTTAGAAGACTCAGCTCAAGGGGTTCTTGGCTGGCTCTGTGAGTCTTAATTTTGGAGTCCTGAATTTGAGCCCCATGTTGGACGCAGAGATTAAAATAAATAAATAAGCTAAAAAAGGAGAGGGAGAGAGAGGGACTTAGCTTGGTTTAGCCTGAGTGGTGGTGTTGCTGGAGAGCAGGTGATGGGGTCATGAGGGGGCAGCTTTTGATGCTTTTGCCCAGATTTCCCTCTGGGCCCAACTTCACACCCTGCTGCCGGCGTTGGCATATAACCTGCCGGGTGACTTTGGGCGATTGTTCTCCCTGCCCGAGATTTTTCTGTTTCTGGAACGCAGCTGACAATGGTACCTCCGCATAGAGTGACCGGGCAGATTAAGTGAGATTACAGAGTCCATAGTGCGTGCTCATCGGATGTCTCCCTTGTTTTTCCTGCCATCGCCAGGCCCCACCAGCTTCATGTCTCTGTTGTGTGTTTGCACTCCTCTTTCTCCCCAGCCTCTCCCCTCTCAGAACCCTGCTGTCCCGACCCTGACCAGGCCTGGGAAAGACCTCAGGCTCCAGGCCTGATTCCATCTGTTAGAAGCTGGGTGACCCTGGGCAAGTTGCCCGACCTCTCTGAGCTGGAACTAAGCCTGTCTTGGCCCACTAGCCTGAGAGGCTGCAAGGGCACCCACCTCCTCCCTGAGCCTTAGCCCCGTCTGGAGCATGGACTCCACCACCTAGCCCTCTGCGCTCCCGGGTGCTGGGCTGGGAGTGCCACTGTGCCAGGCTGGCCCTTTACACACTCAAAACTCAGATGTGGGCTCTGAGTGCGGACTGCCCTCCCTCCTCCTTTCCACCTCCAACTCTTTATTTGTGTTCGTGTCATATTTCCCTCTTCAAGGGCAAAGACTGTGTGCGAGTCACCTCTGTGACCTCAGTCTGGCGCACAGGAGGGCCTGGGCACTGGATCAATGTCAGAGGAGTGAGGCTGTCCTCACATCTAACCCAGTGGTGGTGGTATTTGGGAGACAGCTTTCGGAGTAATGCAGTCTGTGCCGGAGGCTCTTCCTCAATGAGCCCCCAGAAAGAGCACTCAGACTTAGTGGCCAGGAGGCAGTAGCTAGGCCTTGAGTGAGTGAGTCAGGGGAAGTGCACGTGGGCATGTGTCTGGGAGCAAGTCACCCTGTGCGTGGCTCTCCTTCGTCTCATGCTCCGAAAGTTAAGAACCGTGGAGCCAGATGCCCCGGGCTGGTCTAGCTATGACTAAGGCAGCCCTCTGGAAATGGGGGCCAGGAATCTGTGTTTCTAGAAAGCTGGTTCCAGTGGTTCCAGTGGCTAGGTTTGGCTGTCCTTCAGGTCAGGGCTCAGCCCACTCAGTAGTACTCAATCCCGACACTGCCTTTCAGCCCTTGGATTGGGGTGGCTGCGGTTGTCCTCCCAGACTGGTCTGGGGCAGACTGACTTGTCTGACTTGAAGTAACTGCAGAAATTTGAGCTGGGGAGGCAGCCTGCTGTGGTAGCGCATCGAGGGCCCCGGGTGGAAAGCCCTGCTCTTTGGATGACCTTACTGGTCACCCCCCATGGCCTGCCACATGCCCCCATGCAGCCAAGTGTCTTGTCTCAGTTACCTCTTAACCACCACCCCAGGACATAGGGGCTGTCCTTCCAATTTGCAGATGAGGAAGTTGAGGCACAGAGAAGTGATGTGACTAACCTGAGGTCACAGAGCACGTAGGCAGCAGAATGGGGCTTCAGGGCGGGCAGTCCAGTACCCTAACCCCCGTGTACTGGCAACATGAGTTCTGGAGTGCTGCTGCGTTCAGTTCAGTGGCTGTACGGGTTGTTTGTTTGAAACCCAGAACCCTTTATGAAGTGGGGATGGTGGTTCTAGCAGTGGTGCCGGGATGAGAAACTGACCGAGTGAAGGGCCCAGCCCATTTGACAACTCACGACGGGGGTTCGCTCTGGCTCTTGGCGGCTCCAGAGTCCTGGGAGGTCCATGCGGCTCCCCTGTCCTCAGCATCAGGTCCTTGTTCTAACCCTTGGCCCAAGTTCTCCCCGTGCCGCATGGTGTCTGGTCCTTGGTAGGTACTCAGTACCTACTTGCTGAGTATGTGACTCGGTTACCCCATGGCCATCCATTCATTTAGCATGACCATGCCAGGTGCTAGGGGGCAGGGAGTGAGGCAGGCCCACTCCTTGCCCCCCTGGAGGTCACAGACGAGTAAGGGAGACCCACAGTGAACAATTCCAGTCAAACCAGGGTGCCCAGGACTCTGACCAGGAAGTGCTCACAGGTGTCCTTGGACAGGCAGGCAGGCAGGCAGGCAGGCAAAGGTAGCTTCCTGGAGTAAAGGCTGTCTGAGGCCGTAAAATCACAGGAGTCGGCCAGGTGAGCGGTGGCTGAAGTAGGCACCAAGGGCAGTGAGCCAGGCACATCTGAGAGATGGGAAAAGCAGCCAGTCTTCTGGATCTCTTCCTAGATCTCCGAACACACATCCCCCCGCCCCCAGTCAGTTCATCCTGCCATTGGGTGGGGTGGTGGGCTGCTTCTGGGCTGCGCATTTAGAACCTGTGCCACCTCTCCTGTGTGGCCTCAGCAAGTGGCTTCACCTGCACAGTCTCTTCAGACCCCACATTTTCCAGATCCAGGAAGTTTTAAAAGCTGTCCCAGACCCTGCTGGGGTCTTAGCAAGATAGAGCTATCCTATTCCTCTTCTGAAAAAATTCCAGAAAGTTTTGAATCCAGAACACATGTGGCCCAAGGGCCTGCATCCGGAGACCACAGAGTGGGCCTTGTTTCCCAAAACGTGAAATGGTAGCAGTCCAAGAGGCCTCCCAGGTCAGGCTTTGGAGCCCACTCGGTCAGTCTAGCTCTGCCCCTCGGTGACACTTCTCTGTGTCAGTGTCCCCGTTTGAATGGGGATTGAGGATTAGATTTTTCCATACTTGGAAAGTGACTGGCACAGTGACTGCCCGTTACAGACCGTCAGTAAAGATTTGGTTAAGTAGAATGAGGTCATGCCTCTGGTGTGCGCCTGCCCAGGCTCCCTTCTCTCTAAAAGCAGACGGACAGTTCCCCCTCTCCACGCTGGAGGCACAGGCCCAGGTGTGGGTTCAGCTGTGTGGATGTGGGCATGTCCCGAAACATCCGTGTGCCACACTGTCCCCGTTGGTAAAGCCATTTTGGCAGGCAAGTCTATCTCAGAGCTTTCAGACTCCCCGGGAACAGAGCCAAGGCCCAGGGCTTTCGAGCCGGCAGCACAGCCCAGCGTCAGGCAGCTCCTGGACGGACGCTGGCACTGCCCGTCCTGACCCTGGATGCGTCCTGACCCCGGATGCGTCCTGACCCCGGATGCGTCCTGACCCCGGGTGCTGCTCATGTGATGGAGCCTGCGGCCCCTCTGGCAGCTGGGAGAGATTTGGGGCAGCGCTCCATGCTGGAGGGGCTCGGGAGGCTGGAGCCCAGCATGAGTGTGGGAGAGGCAGAGGGGTCCCTGGTTCCAGGAAGGGGTTCAGAGGTTGGATGTCGTCGTGCTCTGGTTATGTCTCCCCCCATTTGGAATACAGCTTCATGAAGGCGGGGCCCATCTCAGTTTGACTCCCCTCGCCATCCCCAGAGCCCTTTGCGGTGCCTGGCACTGCGCAGGCCGTCCTATTGGTTGGATTTTGGGGGATGGAGGCACACAGTAGGTGCTCTGAAGTTATCCTCTCCCATTTCCTTACTCTGCAGCAGGCGCTGAGCTGTTTTCCCAGTGCGGGTGGCGCTGGGGAGGTGTCTCCCGATAGCTGCTCAGCCCATGTGACTTGCTGGCGCCCTCTTCCTTTCCAGCAGAAGCCTGGGTCCCCAGCCGCGCAGTCTTTTGCTCCGGGAGGTGTTGCTGGGTCCCAGCTGGGATGTCCTCCCTAGCCTGGTAGGCGGGCCCCTTCTGGAGCCCACTGGGGTCAGACTTTGTGCCACCGTCACAGCCACACCTGAGTCTTTCCGCTCTCAGTCTCTGGCCAGCTGTCATCAGCCAAGTCCTGGCAGAGCTGCCGGCGTTCTCTTCCTTGAAGCAACAGGGTGGCTGGGAGGGGCTGCCAGGAGGTGAAGGCAAACACCAGCAAACACCGGGGAGGTGACCCAGTGGAGGGGTCATGGCCCTGGACCATGGCAGTGGTGATCATTGCAGCTCGGTCTAGCTCTCACGGGGCTCTTAGCAGGTCTCAGTTCTTCCACTCATATTATCTTCGAAACAGCTGGAAGGCAAAAGCCAAGTCATGGGGTGGGGAAGGGGGAGCCATGTTCAAACCAGAAATCGTCCTCATCCTCTGCTGTGTTCCCAGAAAGCCTCTGAGGGCCCCTTCATAACCGTAGGATGGAGTCCACACCTCTGAGCCTGCTGGAGGGCCCTCCCTCCTGACCCAGGGACACCGAGTCCCTTTGCTTGGTGTGCCCCTAGCCAGCTCCCTGCCGTTCTTGACTGACTCTCCGGCTGGCTCAGATGTCACCTCCTTGGCACGGTCCTCCTTGGTCCCCAGACATAGCACTGCTGTATTCGCCCAGGTTCCCGTCATGCCTTGGGCTGTTGTTACTTGTTTGGATCCCTCTCCGCCCGGCCCCCAGACTCAGATGCTCCACGGGGAACCACATCTTGTCCGTGTGGCTCCCCAGAGGAGGCACACCCCTGCGCACACCAGGGCATCTTAGGGACCCAGGCAAAGTGGGTCTGCTAACAAGTGCCCCAATATGGGTGCCTCAGAGCCCTTGAAACCCAGTCACTGGGGCCTCAGAGAGGCGGGGGCCCTGAAGAGCGTTGGGGGAGGAAGATGCCTGTGGAGGGATCATTTGTTCACCCAATTTGTTCACCCACTTGTGTGCTCATTCCTCACGGGCACACACCATGCCTGTGGGGCGCCAGATAGGGGGGTTCCTACTGCTGCCCCTGCTCTCTCACGCTCCCCCTGCGCACTCAGGGGGGCTGGCCTGGTTCCTCTCTTGCTTCAAGTCACGCTCTCTGACCTGTAACCCCCAGTCCAGAGTCCCTGCACCAGCTTCGGAAGCCTGGCCCCTGCCACCCTCACTGACCATGACTGTGATCACCCTTCTTCATGTCCTCCCTGGGTTCAGGTGTGGCTGCTTTTTCTCAGTTCCCAGAACATATGAGGAACTTCCCACCTCCCGTCCTGGAATGTTGGCCTTGCTGTCCCGGTTCTAGTTTGTCCTTTGTTCCTGGCCATCAGGTGGTCTGTTGATCTGTAGGCCTGCTGATTATCTCTGTTGCCCCCAGACCATGAGGAGCACCGAGGCATGACGGGATTGGTTTGGTTCTCCTCTATCCCCTGGTGCCCACACCATGTGGCTCTGTGCCTGGCTCTGAGCAAGAGCTTGTATGGCAGGTAGAGAAGGAAACAATATGTGGTGGGGGTCTTGGGTACTAGACAGGCCCTGCCCTCTTGTAGCCCAGGTCCAGAAAAGGAGTATGAAGAGGGGCGGGTGCCTCTTGTGTCCCCCTACCAGATTTGGCAGACCCCAAAGCTAGCCAGCCTGATAGAGCGCAGGAGAAGCCGGGTTTGCCGTTGACTTGCTGTGTGTTATAAGCCAAGGCACTGCCCTCTCTGTGCAGCAAGATGGTGTCTGAGGTCTTTTCCCACTGTGTGTGTTTCCCCATCTCTCTACATAGATCACCCCCAGCACTGAGGGAGCCAAATCATGACATGGAGCTGAGAGAGCCCAGGTTCTGGTAACTGGTCCGCCTTTCCACCTGTGTGGCAGGCGACCCTGTTCCCTGTCCCTCCAACAACAAGGTGTCACAGGAGGAAGGTGAGGATGTCAGTGGCAGGCAGCCACCCGCCTCCGTCTTACTCTTTGTGTAACTCCCTTCTTTCCCTGGGTGGGGTCCTTGCTTCCTGATCCAGCTCTCCCCACTTTGATCAGAATACCAGGAAGTGCTGTGTTCCCTTGGGGAGCCTCCTTCCTTGCTGGGCCTGGACTCAGCCCTCAGGATCTGCAGTGCTGTGTTCTTCTGGGCTCCCCATCCCAGCCCTGCCTGCTCTGGGTCCTCCCTGTCTGCTGATGGTCTGTCTTCCCCGGTGGACTGTGAGCTGGGGTGGGGCCAAGGCTGTCTCAGTCACTACTGTGTCTCAGGTGCAGAGCGGATGCTCAGGGAATGTCATAGCTTTAGGATGGATTCAGGGGTGGGGCAGAAAGTATGGGCAGGACCCCAGCAGGATGCCCTTGTGGAGCCCTGCTTAGAGCTGCCAGGTCTGACAGCAGCCTGACTGTGGAACAGGCATCTGAAGGCAGGCGCCTGATGTACTGCGCCACCGCCAGCAGTTGGGTCCAACGCCTGTGCTCACTAACCACCCAGACAAGAGAATCCAGGGCTAGCGCAGGCCCCTTCCCCATCCCCAGAGTACAGATCATAGGGGGTGTGTGTGTGTGGGGGGGGTGACCTCCTTGCTTTATAGAGCAGGCAGCAAGCCGGAGGGAAGTGGCCTGGAGCTCAAGACAGGGCTCCCGCTGCTCTCCTCCGTAGCTTTGAGGGGCAGAGTAGCTTATCCTGGGCACAGTCAGGGAGACCTGCCTTGTGCTCCTGGATCCCACCGACTGGCTGTGTGAAGTTGGTATTTAGAGAAAGGACTTGTGCTCTGGGCAAAGGAGCCTCCCCATCCCTGGCCCAGCATGGAGCCCCGTGAGCTGGTTGGCTGCCAGTGTCTTGGTTCTCTCCTTTTCTGTTGTGGAACTGGTTGGGGGAGTCAGGGAGAGGGCTGTGCAGTCACCCTGGGAGCTGATGACTGTTGTCACTAAAGAGAGGATCATTCCCTTGATCCCCTGCCTTTAAAAGTGAGGTATGAGGACACCTGGGTGGCTCAGTTGGTTGAGCAGCTGCCTTTGGCTCAGGTCATGATCCCAGCATCCTGGGATCAAGTCCCGAATCCCGCTTCTTGCTCAGTGGGGAGTCTGCTTCTCCCTCTGCTTCTGCTGCCACTCTGCCTGCCTGTGCGCGCGCTCTCTCTCTCTCTCTCTGTCTCTGGCAAATAAATAAATAAAATCTTTAAAAAAAAAAGTGAGGTATGTATATCGTAAAAAACAAAATGAACTTGGAAAGTCTAATGAAGAAAATAAAAATTCACTTGTTAATTTCACCGTCTGGAATTTTTTAAGGGCTCGATTGAGCTGTAATTCACACATATTTCACCCATTTAAAGGCTTTCAGTGCTTCACAGAGTTGTACATTTGTCATCACAGTCGATTTTAGAACAGTTCATCCCCCCCTGCGCCCCCCACCGTAGAAACCCTGCACCCCTTAGCCGCCACCTTCTCCGACTCAGGTGATAGCCGATCTGCTGTCTGTTTAGATTCCGGACATTTCACATAAATGGCATCACGCACTCCGCAGGCTTTTGCGTCTGGCTCTTTTTATTTCTCCTGATGTTTTCGGAGCTCACCCGCATTGTGGCCTGTGTCAGAGCCTTGTGCCTCGCCACGGAAGAACGGTCCACTGTGTGGCTGCGTCCCATTCAGTTTCTCTTCTGTCGGTGCACATTTGGGGCGTTTCCACTTCCTGGCTGTGATGAATAGTAATGCAGTTAATGCTAAGGGACACGTTTTTGTGTGCATGTGCGTTTCCTTTTCTCCAGGAATGAAATTGCCGGGTCATGCAGCGGCTCTCTCTTTTTTTTTTTTTTAAAGATTTTATTTATTTATTTATTTGTCAGAGAGTGAGCACAGGCAGACAGAGTGGCAGGCAGAGGCGGAGGGAGAAGCAGGCTCCCCGCTGAGCAAGGAGCCCAATGTGGGACTCGATCCCAGGACGCTGGGACCATGACCCGAGCCGAAGGCAGCTGCGTAACCAACTGAGCCACCCAGGCGTCCCGCAGCGGCTCTCTTTAACCATTAGAGCCACTGCCACACTTGCTGTCCCCTCCACAGCGTGTGAAGTTTCTGATTTCTCCACATCCTGGTTAATGCCTGCTGCTGCTGCTTTTTTATTACTCCCAACATGGGGCTCATACTCCAGCCCTGAGTTCAGGAGTGATCAGGAGTCTCGTGCTCCAGTGACTGAGACAGCCAGGCGCCCCAGCGTCTGTCCCCTTGCTTCTCGCCCCTCCCCCGCAGAGGGTGTGAAGTGGCATCTCACTGTGGTTTTGATTTGCATTTCCCTTGATGGCTCATGATGTCGAACATCTTCTCATGTGCTTATCAGGCACTTGCGTATCTCCTTTGGAGAGATGTCTGTTGGGATCCTTTGCCCATTTTTAAAATTGGATTGTTTGGGCGCCTGGGTGGCTCAGTGGATTAAGCCACTGCCTTCGGCTCAGGTCATGATCTCAGGGTCCTGGGATCGAGTCCCGCGTCGGGCTCTCTGCTCAGCGGGGAGCCTGCTTCCCTCTCTCTCTCTGCCTGCCTCTCTGTCTACTGTGATCTCTCTCTGTCAAATGAATAAATAAAATCTTTAAAAAAAAAATAAATAAAATAAAATAAAATTGGATTGTTTGTCTTTTTATTACTGAGTTGTAAGAGTTCCATATATATTCTGGATGCAAGAGTCCTATTGGGGAAATGATTTGCACCACCTGGAATGTTTTCAGCATTAAATGCCAGAAAGTTTCCTTTCCATCTCTTTTTCGTGGCTGGATTCACTGCCACAGCTAGATAAAAATAAAACTGGGAGGATACTCTGTATCCGTTTGAATAGCTCGTTTTCACTTCATTTTCTCATTTTTTAAAAAGCAGGATTAAAATACATCATTGGGCCATTGTAATTACTTGTAGCCATTTCCACATTGCTGAGCATTTGGGTCCTTTCCCATTTTCAGTAGCATAAATAATGCAGTGATGTTCATCCTTGTCCATAAATCTTCATGTTCGCTATGGGGAGCTTTCTCAGAAGAAATTCTTAGAAGGTGGTTTTACCAGGTTAGAGGTTAGGAGCAGTTGCAGCTTTTGATGAGGTACCATGTGTGCCTCATCCTGAGTGACAGAACTTGGTTTTATCCTCTTGATTTCCTTTTTTGGATGAATGAATAATATTTGCATTGGGGTATTTTGATGCCAAGATGGTATCTTTTTTTTTTTTTAAAGATTTCATTTATTTATTTGACACAGAGGGAGACAACAAGAGAGGGAACACAGGCAGGGGGAGTGGGAGAGGGAGAAGCAGGCTTCCCGCTGAGCAGGGAGCCCAATGCAGGGCTGGATCCCAGGACCCTGGAATCATGACCGGAGCTGAAGGCAGACACCCAATGACTGAGCCGCCCAAGCGCCCTTTTTTTGGTTGTTGTTTTTTGGGGGGTTTTGAGAGATCGAGAGTGGGGGGGGCAGGGGCCGGGGCCGAGAGAGAAAGAATCTTAAGCAAGCTCCAGCCTGTGCATGGACCCTGCCACAGGGTTTGATTTCACAACCTGAGCCAAAATCGAGAGTCAGGGCGCCCAGCTGAGCTGGCCACCCAGGTGCCCCAGTGGTGTCTTGTTTTAATTAGCATCCCTTTGGTAGTTAAACCTATTTATTGTTACCTCATTACATTCTTTGGGAGTTCCTCCTTCATGCTCTTTGCCCATTTTTGTTTTGGAACCTTTTGTAAGGGCTCCTTCCTTGTTGAAAGTCATTGGCTCTTTGGAATTTTATCTCACTGGTGTGTATTTTTCCTCATGTGTCATCGGCCTTGAAGGAAAGGGTAGGGAGCAGAGCAGGACACCTCTTTCCTTCTCTCTTGCTCTCTCTTTTTTTTAAGATTTATGTATTTATTTGACAGAGAGATCACAAGTAGGCAGAGAGAGCGGGAAGCAGGCTCCCTCCTGAGCAGAGAACCCGATGTGGGCGTAGATCCCAGCACCTGAGATCATGACCGAGCCAAAGGCAGAGGCCCAACCCCTGAGCCATCCAGGTGCTGTCTCTCTCTCTCTTTTTTTTTTTTTTTTTTAAGAGATTTTAAGTCATCTCTACACCCAACGTGGGGCTTGAACGCACAACCCGGAGATCAAGAGTTGCATGCTCCACCCACTGCCAGCCAGGAGCCCCTCTTTCCTTCTTAAAAAGAATCCTTGTCTCCCTTGCTCTTTCACTGGATCTGCACGCAAGGTGTCGGTCCTTGCCTCTGAGAGGAGGAGCTCTGGCTGCCAGGTCTGAGAGTGGACGAGAGGGGTATCAGCCTGAGTCCTTGGGGCTGTGCATTGTGAGAGGAGGGTGCTTTCATGGCAACCAGCCCGAGGCCACTATGAAGAGGGTCCCTGTAAACACAACCACCTCCACTGTTTGCTGAGCACCAGGCTGACGGATCTGGTGAAGCTGGTGAGGACCTTCATTTTGTGACCTGGAGCCATCAGTCGCTTCCTGGGGTTGTGTGCCTTTGCAGAAGGTGACAGAAGTCAGAACAGCCCTGTCTTGGTCACTGGACACATCCAGTCCGCCACAGGGGCAGGGGCTCGGCTCAGCAAGTCCCAGAATCTGAGAGTCCAGCTCCTTCTGCAGCCAGGGCCGCTGTGTTGTCAGCACCGCATAGGTGCGGGGCCTTTTTGTCATATGCCATCACCCCTGAGCAGCTCCCCGATCCCTGTGGAATACTATTTCCTGGCCCCATGGCATGTGGTTCCCGCTCACAGCTCCTGCCTTGTCTCACACTGTCCCCCTCACCCCAGTCCTTTTGTTTTGCTCCACATGCTAGGCCTCTGCGCTGCCTCTCTCCACTGCCTTGGGAGGGTTTCTCCAACTTTGGCGTGCTGTTCATTTACATCTGCTCATTGTCTTCTGCACGCTCCCTACCCCACCCCGCCATGCCCCGATGTAAGCGGCTTGGAGGGGATGTGTCACGGTTGTGTTCAGTCTGGCAGACCTGGCATCTAGAACAGGGCCTGGCCCAGAATAGGCACTAGAGAAGTATTTGAAGGAATGAATCTCCCTCTCTTGCTCATCTTTTAGATTTCAGCTGATACGTTCTTTTCTCTTACAGGTTTGTCCTAGCTCTTCCTTTGGTCTAAGTGTGCGTGCCCCTATTTTTCCTACAAGAGTGTTTTTTTCTAATAAGTTGCTGGGTTTTTTTTGTTTTTTGTTTTTTAAGATTTTATTTATTTATTTAACAGAGAGAGAGATCACAAGTAGGCAGAGGGGCAGACAGAGAAGAGGGAAGCAGGCTCCCCACTGAGCAGAGAGCCCGATGCGGGGCTCGATCCCAGGGTCCTGAGATCATGACCTGAAGGCAGAGGCTTAACCTACTGAGCCACCCAGACGCCCCTAAGTTGCTGTTTTCTATTTATTTATTTATTTATTTTAAAGATTTTATTTATTTGACAGAGAGAGATCACAAGTAGACAGAGAGGCAGGCAGAGAGAGAGAGAGAGAGAGAGAGAGGGAAGCAGGCTCCCTGCTGAGCAGAGAGCCCGATGCGGGACTCGATCCCAGGACTCTGAGATCATGACCTGAGCCGAAGGCAGCGGCTTAACCCACTGAGCCACCCAGGTGCCCAAGTTGCTGTTTTTAATTGTATGTGTATTTGTCTATCTTCCTAGCGGTTACTCCCTGGGGGCAGGGATCCAAATGTTTTGTTCTCCTTCATCTGCCCAGCCTACGTCATTTGGTAGAAAATTGAGGAATAAATATATTCTTTAGTTACCAGACAAACCTCATGAAGGTAAGTGGTGTTGCTTACCTTCTCTAGATAGAGAAACTCAGGTTGGGCAACGAGAAGTTCCAGGCACCCAGTTTCCATCCCTGGAGCCTTTGCTGGACCAGTAAACAGCTCACAGTAACTTGATTTTAATTCTAAACTCAGACTCCCCCAGGGCCTCCGCATCTAGCTGGCCATCTGGTGCCCCTGACCGGAAGCCTGAGGCGGGCAGCCTGAAATAGCCCGCTTGGTTCTGGCAGCGCTGGTCGTCCCCTCATGGGCACCCACTTTCTCAGAGGCCCTCTTCACCGAGCTTGGCCCAAAGCCTACCTGGGATTTCAGTGGGTGGCAGTGACGAGAAGCTGTGAGCCACTGGGTGACTTGCGACCTTTCTCATGCACAACGGGCCCCCAGCCCTGTGCTGGATTCCTTGCCCGTTTGCTTCATTTGACCCTCGCAGTGACCTTCAGTTCCCCGGAGGCACCATCAGCTCTTGTCTCCACAGAATTTTTGCGAGCGCTATTCCCTCTGCTGCTGCGTTCTTCTCCCTCCCTCTGCTTCTTAAATTATTGTTAATAAATTCTTTTCCAGGCATATGAACTATGTGTGTAATATACACATAAGTGTGAAAGGGTAATGTAACAAGGACCTCTTAGGCTACCTTCCAGTTTAGGGATGAGAACATTGCCGTTGACTCTCCTCTCCTGGGTGGGCTGGGGGGCACGGAGCTCCAAGATGACTCTCCGGAATGGCTGAAGGTTAGGACCGGCATGTCTTGTGGGGTTTGGTTTTTTGTTGTTGTTTTGTTTTTGTTTTGTTTTGTTTTAAGGATTTTTATTTTATTTTTAAGTAAGCTCCACACCCATTGTGGGGCTCAAACTCACAACCCGAAGATCAAGAGTCACGTGCTCCTCTGACGAGCCAGCTGGGCTTCCCTTTATTAAGTTTTACCCTGTGTTTGTGTGTGTGTGTGTGTGTGTCTGTATGTGATGCACTGAAAAGTACAGTGTTTAATTTTGCTTGTTTTCGAGTTCTATAAAAATGGTATTGCGTAGTGAGTGGACTCCTGGGTCTTGCTTTTCCTCTCAAGATTAGGTTTCCCAGGGGCGCCTGGGTGGCTCAGTGGGTTAAAGCCTCTGCCTTCGGCTCAGGTCATGATCCCGGGGTCCTGGGATCGAGCCCCGCATCGGCCTCTCTGCTCAGCAGGGAGCCTGCTTCCACCTCTCTCTCTCTGCCTACTTGTGATCTCTGTCTGTCAAATAAATAAAATCTTTAAAAAAAAAAAAGAAAAGAAAAAAAAAGATTAGGTTTCCCAGTTTCATCCATGTAGGTGCTCTAGACTCTTCCACCATCTGACCATCCCTCAGATTGTCCATTGTGCTGATTCTGCTTTTCCGTATTACAAACTGATGCAGCTGTGAACTTTCTGGTCCCTGACACCTGGGTTGTGAGCCGGAATTTGGAGGGCCCAGACGCAGAAGTGGGACAGCTGGTTATACTTGGTGTTTGTGGCATTTGTGGTGTCTGCAAAGTGCCCTGGGGTTGGGGGGATGACCTGCGGGGTGTTGAGCGCTCTCTGTGCTGTGGCTCATTCTCTCTTCCCATATCCCATGAGGGAGGTAGGACTGTGGTCCCATTTCACAGATGAGGGAGGACCCTGAGACACAGAGGGTAAGTCTAGCTCACCTGGGGGCCCGCCCTGGGGGCCTGGCTTCTCCGGCCCTGTGCTGTTCTCCAGGCACACCTGCCTCTTCATGAAGAGCCGTGAGATCGGAAGCAGCGGCTCCCTTTTGCAGACAGGTAGACTGAGGAACAGAGCTGTGTGATCCCCAGCACCACAGGCACACGTGAGTGGGAGGGAGTGAGCCCGGGCGGGTCCAACACCTCCTCTGTCCCTGTGCCTGCTTTCTGGCCACTCTGTTGGTGCTTGCTTGTCTCCAAGTCTTCACTTTAGCGCCCCCGGGAGCCTAGCCCTGGGTAAATACTTGCCTACGGGCCGGCGGGAGCATGTGTCACCCATGTTTCTGAGCTGGGTGGCAGGGGACAGGTGAAGGACGCGAGTGCGGAGGCAGGCGCGCTGTGAGCCTCTGGCTGGAGCTGCTGGCTTTGTTTGCCCTTTGCTCATGGGGCCCCTGCTCTGAGCTGTTGCTGAGGTGTCAGGCCCTGGCCCAGTGATAACAGCAGCCCCTGTTTACTGAGTAGCGACTAACCCCGTAGCCAGACGTTTTACACTTGTGATCTCGGTGGTTGCTTCTAGAAGCCTCTTCTAGTATGTGTGTCTTGGTCTCGTTGGGTGTGTGTCTCGGTCTCATTGGCTCCATTTTCCAGATGAGGAGACTCAACCATCAAGAGATTAGTGCCCTCTCCTGGGACAGCTGGGGGCTGTTTAAGTTGTCAGGGCTAGAATTCACTTGGAGCTGTGTGAGGTAAATGAGGGTGTCCATTGGGAGGACATGGGGCCCTCTGCCAGGCCCCAGAGGTTCTGAAAGCCAGCAAGAACCAGGACTGGTATCCGCTGCCTGGGCCACATGCACTTTGATTTGTTTCTCTTTTTATCTGGCTACCGGCCAAAGAAGCCTGGCCTTCCAGGCGGCCGGGACGGGGCCGAGCGGTCCAGGTGCCTGCCCCGGGCGGTTCATGTGGTCTTAGCAAAAATCCACGTCCTTCCTGTCCAGTGGGGCCTGAGAGGGCCCATGTGTCCTTGCGGGGGCAGGGGAAGGTCCAAGAGAAGGGTGCCTAGGCCATGCCCTCAGCCACCAGGCTGTACTGTTCCGTGTAGTGAGAAGGTGGCAGATCACCAGTGTCCTCAGATGCACACATCCCCTTGGGGAGCCCCTTCCAGTGGGGGGCTCTCAGAGGCTACAGAGGACCCCCACATATGTCCCAGCAGAATGCGGGTTAGTGCGGCGGTCATGGGCACTTGTTTTGTGGATGTCGTTAGCCTCTGCTCACCATGAGATTGGATGTGTGTTCTGGTGGTCCCAACAGTCACCAGCCAGTACTGAGCTCTGTGCTGGGGACACAGCAGCGGACAAGACAGACCCAGCCGTGCCTCACAGGCTCACTGTCCAGAGGGGAGATGAGAGAGACAAGTCAGCCAAGCAGCCAGTGGGGCCCTTACAGACTGACAGAAGCGTGTAGAAGGAAATGAGCCAAGGGCTGGGATAGAGAAGAAGAGAGTAAGGCCGATGGGGGGAGGTACCTGGCCTGTTTAAGGACACTGAATGTCACCCCTGTCCCATGGGCCTGCATCACCCCTACCCCACGCCTGAGGAACTGAGCTGTGAAAACAGGCCCTCCTGCCTGGTCCTCTCTGTCTTAGCTGTGTGTTTGGCAAGTGTTTCTCCCCATCCCCCACCCAGCCTCAGTTTCCTCTTCTGGAAAGGGTAGGGGAGGGGTATCTGCACCCTGAACCGTGCTTGTGATCAGTAAGGTGGCAAAGTATTAAAAGCAAGGGCTGTGGAGCCAGACTGTTGGACTTGAATCCTACCCCCTCCCTTTCTTGTCTCTGTGACCATGGCCCCTGCCTCAGTTTCCCATTTGAAAAATAGGGGTAGTCCATCTCAGAGGGTTCTTGAGAGCAGTAAATGGAGTAAGATGTGTAAAATGCTATATAAGTGTCGGCTGTAGTCAGTAGTAATGATTTAGAATTAGAAGTTGCCTGTCAGGGACGCCTGGGTGGCTCAGTTGGTTAAGCAGCTGCCTTCGGCTCAGGTCATGATCCCAGCGTCCTGGGATCGAGTCCCACATCGGGCTCCTTGCTCAGCGGGGAGCCTGCTTCTCCCTCTGCCTCTGCCTGCCATTCTGTCTGCCTGTGCTCGCTCTCTCCCCTTCTCTCTCTCTGATAAATAAATAAAATCTTTAAAAAAAAAAAAAAAAAAAAGAAGTTGCCTGTCATACAGCTGGGATGTGGTGGTTCAGTGTGCCCTGTGCCCGACTGGGGCCTTGACCTGCCCCTTCATCCAAGGCTTTATCAAGTTCCTACTGTGTGTGAGGCTCTGTAAGGGGCCTGAGGTGAGTCCTGTGATCTGCTTCCTTCCTCTGCCCCAAGAGACTCAGAAGGCTGCAGGCGTCCTCTGATCTCATGTGTTTCTGTAACAGGATCTTCATTCAGTTGGGCCAAGTGGCTTGGAAGGTTGGGATGGGGGTGGGGAGAGTGGGGCAGGCCCTCGACACCTGCCGTCTGTGCCCTTCACTGGAGTGGGCAGCTTCTCCCAGGGCCCTGCCCCTTCCTGGCTGCTGTGCCAGCCTCGCCCAGCCTGCCCCCTGCAGCTGGCCTGCCCCTGCAGCTGGCCTGCCGCAGGCACAGGCATCCTGGAGAAGAGCCACTTGCCTCCCAGGAGGGGCTAGGGAAGAGCACAAATCACCCACAAGCTGAGGCTGTCTCCTGTCCAGTGCAGTTGTGGTGCCCTCCCCTTTGTCCTGTGGGTCCCTGGGGAGAAGGGGAGACTTTGCTCTGCCCTCAGAGTGAGCCATCGCATTCAGCATGCATTCTGGCGAGGTCCCTGGACTAGGGAGCATGAATCAGTGGGAAGGGCGCGCTCTGCTGGAGAAGGTGCCCTTCTGGCAGCTGCAGCATGACCTGCTCGCTCCCCTGGTCCCGTGAAAGGCTGATGGGGACGGAGGAATCTTGAATAATTGTTCACTAGGAAGACTTGCTCATGACTACTATGCCTTCGTCTTCCCTGGGGAGTCACAGGCCAAGGTTTTCCGAATAGCTGCCAGAAGTCCCCCCCCCCCCGGCCCGCCCCGGCCCTCTACCCACTAGTGAAAGCAGCTGCTCCCCTTCCCACTGTCTGTGTCCCCGGCCCACTGTGTGTTCAGGCCTCTTGGTACCCAGCGGCTGACCCCGGAGTCCCTTCCAGTATGCAGACCTATGCCATGTCCTGGAAGGAGCTCCCCGGCTGGCAGGATAGGGGGTCATCCCCCAGGGACAGTGGCTTCAGAGCCCAGGCCATCAGGGGTTGTAACTGACGAGGGCAAGGGCGCACTTCACTTTCTACTGTGGCTTTGCGGGCGGCCAAGGGGCCCAGTGAAGGGACAGGGCGCCTTCATTCCCAGGTTCCTAAGCCGCTTCACTTGCTGCTCCGTTTTTGTGTTAGGCTATTTGCTTGCTTGTTTGTTTGTTTGTTTGTTTTAAAGGAATCACTGCACCCAACATGGGGCTTTAACTCAGCCCTGAGATCAAGAGTCTCACGCTGCACCGACTGAGCCAGCCTGGCGCCGCCGTGTTAGTTTTCTTTCTAACAGTGCGCACAGTCTTATTTTCTCTTTTCATAAAAGGTAGCATTCACAAGCACACTGTTCTGCATTTAGCTTTTTTTCATTGAGTGTATCTTGGCCATTGTTCCCTGTTGGCTCAGAGCAAGTGTCCTCATTCTCTCTGGCCATACAGCGTTCCGGTGACCGAGTGGCCTGGGCCTTTGTGCGCTGCTCCCCTGTTGATGGCTAGTGCTGTCGGTCCCGTTCTGCAGGCACCAACTGCCCCTGAGAGGTGTATGACTTTGCACCTTTGCAAGGGTCTCTGGAGACTGCGTCTTGAGGGGTGGAACAGTGGGGTCACAGGGTACATGTATTTGGATTTTGGAATTCTGACTGGTATTGGCAGATCGCCTGCAGAAGGGCTGGTACCAGTCTGCATATTCTGCAGCCGCCTGAGGGCACGCCTGCTTCCCAGTGTCACCAGTACACGCTGTCCAGCGTGAGGATGTTGGTCTGTCCGGTAGGTAAAAAATGGTGTTGGCTTACTTTTGTTTCATTTGTATCTTCCCTTATTCTGTGATCACGGAGTGTTGGAGAGTTTTGAAACTCAGTGCTCTGCTCTGGGGAACAGCCTGCATGAGGCAGTGCTGGCAGCTGGCATGGAGATGTAGGTCGGAGCCCACAGCCAGCCAGCCCAGCGGTCAGGAAGGCAAGCATGGGGACCCACAGATCAAGGCCAGAGCCTCCCTCTGCTTTCAGCTGGAAAAGCATCCTTGGGCGAGTCACTTCCCACCTCCAGACCTCTTCTGGAAAGCTTCCCGGGGCTATTGGGAGGCACGAACCAGTCAGGCTTGTAAATCAGTCTGGGAGTAGGGGCAAGATGCTGGCTCCTCGGAGCCCCAAAGAAGTTCCCCAGACTGCCCGTGTGCCCAGAGGGGCATGGGGAGGGGGTTGGGGGTAGGAGCGGGCAGCTCTGTGTGCCCCTGGGCAGTGTGAGACGCCTGGCTCCGAAGGGACAGAAGCCACACGGCAGAGGTTGGGGTTGCTCGGGTGTCGCCTTTTCTCTGTGTCGGGCTTCAGGAGCCTTTGCGTTGCTCTGCCCCCTGCGGCCCCCCTGCCCCACCTTTGGGGCAACCCAGGCTGTGGGAGGGGTATGTGTGGCATTTCAGGAGTGCAGGAAGGAACAAGGTGCCTGATGAAAGTGCTTGGAGGGCATTTGCCCTGGTCAGCTCGGGGCTAAGCATGTGCCCATCCATGAGCTCATCACCGCTCTGTCCTCACAACGTCCGTGCGGTCCCCAAGAGAGAAGGAACCTTCCCTGAGTCCACCCAGGTGGCCTGAGTGGAACTGGGGACTCAGACTCCTGTTCTTTTGACTCTAGAAACCCACCCTGTGGCCTACCTCTATTCATTTGTTCCAGCACCAAATGCTTATTGTGTACCCACAGTGTGCCCCGTGCGTCCCCTCCGGGGAAACTTCAGTGAGCAGGAGCAGTAAAATCCTTCTCATTGTCTCATAAGCAAACAAATAGAGTATAAAGCTTTGTTAGGTCATGAGAAGTGCCACACAGGAAACAGCAGGATACAGGGATGGTCAGTGGCAAAGGGGACTATTTATCTAGGGTGGTCAGGGAAGGCCTCTGAGGAGGTGATGTTGGAGCAGAGACCCTCAGGCAGGCAGGGAGGGAGGGACAGAGCCATGGAGACAGAAGGCGGAAGAGCACTCTAGGCACAGGGGAAGCAGGTGCAAAGACCCTGAGGCCTTATGAACAGATGGCTCTGTCACTGACAAAGATTGAGTAGGGACCTTGACTCCTGGGCCAGTTCTGCTCTCCTTCTTCTGTGTGTAGACTTTGCCACCCACAGCTCTAGGGTGACACCTCTATTCCGTGCTTGGTGACCAAGCACCATCAGTGCCCCCCACCTCCTCTCACATACCCTAGGCCCTCCTGATCATGTGGCTCACTGCCCAATTGTGCAGTCTTGAAATTCCCTCTGCCCAGGATGCCTTTCTCCCTGCTGTCTCACTCTTCAAACCCTTTCTGAGACTTTCCTGGGTATTCCCTTCCAGCAGATCCCTGTCTGCCCATCTCCCTGCCTCAGTGTTTCCTCCCTACCCTCTGTTAGGGCCTGTGAGCCTCCTCTGTGATTGCTGTTGGCTCTGTCTCCCTGACCATGCAGGAAGCCTCTGGGATAGGGCCAGGGGGATTGCTGGCTACTTATTGGGGTAGGAGTTAGAGGGGAGAGAGCTCTCCCAGGATGAGAGCACCCCAGGCTGGCTTCACACCTGTGCATCTCATGCTGCCACTGCAGCCCCTCGGATCTCAGCAGGCACCACAGGGGGCCCCAGAGGGTGGCTGTCTGCTAAGGAACAGGACTGGCTCTTCAGATCCTGGCAACCCTAGAGGGACAGATGAATCTTCCTGGCAGCCTCCCTGACCTCATATTAGAGAAGGCTGCATTTCTAGGCCCCCAAAGCCATTGGTCCAGCCTGTAGCTGAGGGCCTGAGGACCTCAGGGCACCAGGGTCCGACGGTGGGGGACGACACTCCTGCCTGCCTTTGACTGTTCCTCCCCGCTTCCTCTCCGCTTTGTGATGTCAGGATAGCATTTCGTGTCCCGAGAGGGCCCCTGCTCTGTGTGGCAGGCAGCGCGCTAAGCTTTCTGTGCTGCAGGGTCATCCCCAGGATGAAGAGCTCCGTGTCCGGTGTCTGGAGGGGCGCCTAACAGGGGAGCGGCTGAACTGAAGGGTAGTTCCCGCTGTTCTGGGCAAGGAGCATGTTGTCACAAAATGAGCGGTGGCTGGCAGGGCTTCGGCCCCGGCACCCCCCACCCCCCTCCAGGCTTCCTGGTTTCAGGAGGCCGTTGTCCAGGAGGCCTCCATGGTAGTCTCTCCCCATGGTACAGGTGGGCCCCTCCTGCTCAGAGCACCCTGTGTACTCGGAGGCCCCGCACAGCAGGGGCCAGATGTGAGCTCCTCCATGTGTCTGTCACTGCCCTCCCTCACCTTCTTGGTGCCTCCTCTGTGCCTGGCCTCTGTGCTGGGCAGTGATGGGGACACAGCCTGGACCACATCCCTGTACTGTCTTCCCAGGGCTTTCGGTCCAATGGATGGAGACAGGCCTGTCTCCAGACAGTGGCAGCTCAGAACAGGCAGCGCTGAGATGGGGAAGCCTAGAGAAGGGGCCTGACCCAGCCCGCGGGTCAAGGAGGGCTTCCTGGAGGAGGGAACATCTGTGCTGAGAGTTGACCTGAGAGAGGGGGTAGGATATGAGGTGTGTGGAAGCACTGGGTCTTCTGGGAGAGAAAGAGTTGGGGGTGTGGCTGGGGCACAGTGTCCAGGAGGAAAGAAAGGGCCATGGACGAGGCTTAAAGGGGGCCTGTGAGAGCTGGCTCCCTCCTGACTGTCTCATCTTAGCTTAGTCTGTGGCCTTTGCATTGCCCTCCTGGGGCATACCTGCCTCTACCCTGCAGCAAGAGCCCCCAGAGGGCGGAGGCCAGGTCAGAGCCGTCCCCGTCTTCCAGTGCAGCTCAGAGCTTGGTGTGTGGTGGGCCTCAGGAGGTGTTTGCTGAATTTGGAGCAAGATGGCATCTTGGCTGGGCTCCTCCCGGAGTAGAAGCTGAACTCCGGGGCTGAAGGAGAAGGAGAGGATTTTTTTTTTTTAAAGATTTTATTTATTTTATTTGACAGAGATTACAAGTAGGCAGAGAGGCAGGCAGAGAGAGAGAGAGAGAGAGAGGAGGAAGCAGGCTCCCTGCTGAGCAGAGAGCCTGATGCGGGATTCGATCCCAGGACCCTGAGATCATGACCTGAGCCAAAGGCAGCGGCTTAACCCACTGAGCCACCCAGGCGCCCAGAAGGAGAGGATTTGTGGGATATGGACCTGAGGAATCCTCAGTAGTCAGGCTTCAGGCCTGGCTGGGTCCAGGGTCTCAAACATCTGAGCTCTCCTTTCCTCTCGGTTGGCTGGGGAGGCCCTCTTCTCCTGGTAGACACCAGGACAGCCACCAGCAGCTCCAGAAATGAGAGGTGACCTCGGCCCCACCCCTGCAGAGGAGAGCTCTTCTTTCTTGACAGCTCCAGGGTGGCCCCGTGACTGGCTGGCTACGGCTGGTTCCGTGAGGGCAGCCTCAGCACGTCACTGTGACAAGGGCTGCGGACAGACTGCTGTCCCCTGCCGGAACCTTTGTGGAGGCTGGTGGGAAGTGGAGGTCATATGGATGGTCCCACTGGGGTTCCTGGATGCCACCGGGAGGGAGGCCATGGAAGCAGGCATTCCATACTTTGACCGGCGTCAAGGCCCAGGCAGCTGTCCCTGCAAGGACAGGTTGTGTGTCTGACACAAAGTCTGCCTGACCACGTCCACAGGGCAACTGTGGCTTGGTAGGCCTCCCTGGGCCTTAAACACCAGCCAGCCTCATGCTCCAAACCTGTGAGCCCAGAGTGGCCTGGTTTAGGGCAGAGTGGCGTTCCACAGACCTCATGTTGTGAGAACACCAAAGCCTGGGGAGTCATGTGGGAGAGAGCCCCTAAGCCCGGTTCCTGGGCCCCACACAGAGAGCTGCCATCCTTCTGGGGCCAGGCCACCCACCTGCCACAAGATTCTTGGTTTCCTGTCTGTTGAGTGGGTGGATGTGATCAGGCCCCTCCCTCGTGGGGTAGGAAGAGCGAGGCGGGCAGGCTCCCAAGGTGGGCCCTGCTCATGCCGTGGGCTGGCCCTGGGAGATCACAGCTACATGCTGTGAGCTAGTGGGGGGATTAGGAAGGGATTAGAACCCAGGCCCCTGACTCTGGGCTGCCCCACGCTCTTAAAAGTCACTTGTCTCCTCTGGTCCCCCCCCCCCCAAACAGGCTTCTTGTTACTGGACATGGTGGGCTCCCTGCCCAGGTCTCCAGGAGACCCCATTCCTGCAGAATAGAATCCTCCCTAGGCCTTGAGTAGCTCTTGTCACTGCCCTGCGTCAGCGCTGCGGGCTCCTGTCCCAGGCAGAGAGCAGAGTCCTCACTTCCCGCCCCTGCCCCTCCATGTACTACCTCCTGGTGCCCTGGATCCTCCGGGGCCTGCACCCACCCTGTTACCCCTGCCTCTCCTCGGAGGTACTGCCCACTGCTCTGTAGCTGTCTTACCCATATGATGCCCCAGTGGGGAGAGCGGGGTCCCTTCTCCCTCGCCCCTTCCCTGTCCCCCTACGCTGTTGCTTCCTGGTTTTTGACTCCCACTGGGATGACTGTGTCTTCTCTCTCCCACCAGCTTCCGGCTGGCAGGGATGGCCTGAGTCATTGCCACCCCTGGTGCCCAGCCTCTCCTTGCATTACCTGTGTGCAGACAAGAGCCCCAACCAGATACAGATGTCGCTCTGCCTGTCACCCGATGCCAGTCATCGGATTTCTCTCCCTCCCTTTGTGAGGGCCAGTGCAGCTGGGAGCGGGATGCAGCCTCCTCGGGCTTCACCGTCACTTCCTGGGAGACTGGAAAGCTGCAGAGCTTCCCCACTGCGGGAGGTCCCACCCACTGACTGCCGCCCCTGGCAGGGTCCCTTCCCAGAGCTTACACCTTGCCCCACCCAGAGTCTGGGCCCCCGCCGCCTGCCTGTAACCCTGATCCCTTCCTTCTCAGGCCAGAGTAGTGTGAGAAGCCATGCTCCAGTGTCAGACCGGCGCGGGTCTGGCCATGTGTTCCAGTCCTGCCTCTCCTGGCTCCGGGACCTCGCACAGACTTGCCCTCTCTGAGCCGAACTGGCCTCCCCTTCTTAGAAAATGGAATCGTGACTCTGCCAGCTTTGGGTCTCTGAGCTGGCTGAGAGAACCTGTGCCTGGAAAATCCTCAGCATCGTGCCTCCCGCAGAGTGAGCACCAGTACCGGGAAGCAGGGCCCGCCCTCCGCATCCTCGGTCCATTCGCGCCTCCTGCTCGGTCAGATCTGGTGCCATGCGGCCGCCCAGCAAGCACCTTCCCATCCCCTCTGAGAGGGACCCTGCAGGGGTCCCTCTTAGAGGGGAGGCGGTGGTTGTGATTGTTGATCACAGCCTGGCCAACCTCTGGGTCCACCTGCTCTGCCAGGCAGGCCCGTGCTCTCCCTTACTCGCCACAGTGCACTCCTCACTGACAGCCACTTGAACTCCAGCCCTTGCTTGAGTGGGACCTTCAGGGCATTGGACTTGGGAGTTGAGTGAACACGTTTGAGCCCTGACCTGACACACACATGCACGCACACGTTTTTCCTTGCTCCCACACATGCGTGTCCACCCGGCCTCGCCAGCCATTCCGTAATGGACAGATATCTTCTGGGTCCCTGCCCTCCAGTGGGGGAGGAAACACGGCCGTGGGGGCTGGTAGTGCTTTTTGCCTGTGCACCCGTGAGGATGCCGAGTGCCGGTCAGGGATGGAGTGGTACTCAGCACAGGTAGCCGAGGAGTCCGTCACCCTCGCCCCATTTTAGGGATGAGGCGATGGAGGCACAGAGGTGAAGTTGCTTTGTAATTAAATTTGGAGTCAGGATCCGTCCCCAGGCATTCTGGCTCCAGAGCCCGTGTTCTTACCCACTTTACGGGCCCCTGGGTCTCTGATAGGGAGCGCCGGGTGCCCCACCCAAGAGGATGGGGAAGGGGGCAGCGAGGATTCAGACCCGGTCACTTCAGACAGCAGCCGCACCCTTACTCCTCCACAGCCTCTGGGTGGGGGGCGGCGGGGATGGCACTGGCAGCTGCTAGGCCAGAAGGGAGCTGCTCCCTGGTGGTGGTGAGGCCTGTGGAAGCCCCGGAGTGGATGACCCCAGGCGGGAGGCCCCACGCTGGGTCTGGGGAACTTCGTCTCTCTCACTCCACAGACCTCAGACCTTCACTGTGTTCTCCCCATTTTGCCACAGCATCACGAACGAACAGATGTGCGGAGGGGCTGGTCCTGGGGTTCTGCTGGCTCATGAAGAGCCCGGCAGGGGGCCCGGCACAGCGTGAGCGCTGTCTGAACGCTGCATGGTATTTCTTGGGACCACCTGTGCAGCCATTTCCTTACCGGTTTTTTAAAAATATAGGGTCGGTTTTGCTTTCCTTGAATACGTTTCATCTCATTCCCATGCAGTATGGTAGTTCCTTGTGTTAATACGTGTATGAAGTCTGTGTACATACCATATTACGGGTAGTATATTACTGTGAGGCCACTGCCGAGCCACCTGACGCGCTCGTGTCCCCACTGGTGCTGCGCCGGGCCTTGGGGTGTGCTGGTGGTGCTGTTGGGGTCATCAAGGCGGGTCGGGGGTGCCCTCAGGTTGCTGTGGGCTGGCTGATCATCCCCCACCCCCACTCTTGTGCCTTTGGTGTCTTTCCCCAGTGCTGTCCCCTCTCAAAAGTGTCCGCCACATAGTGACAAACCTGCAGTTGTTACTCGTGTCACCAGGGGGCGCTAAGTCACTCTGGGCCTTAGTGGCTCTCCCGCTTCTGGGAATATGTCCACTCTTCCTGATCCCAGTTCTGTTTCGCTTTCTGTAAACGACTGGGCTGATGAGACCTCTGTGAGCTCTGGCTGTGACCTTGTGTGAGGCTGTGCTGCCTTCAAACCCCACGGACGCCTGGCTGAAGGGGTGACCGGACAGCAGCTGTGGTGGGTGTAGAGCTGGCCAGGTTAGAGATCCTGGACTTCAGAACAAAGACCGACCCAGCAGGCAGGGCTGGGATGCTGGATCTCAGGCGACTTCGGGAGCCTGGACAGTCAGGGAGAGCTTCCTGGAGGGAGGGACATCAGAACTGAACACCTAAAGGATTGATTGCAGCTTGAGAGCTTCCTTAGAAGTCTTATTTCCTGTAGGCTCTAGGATGCTGAGAACTGCTAGTGATGGCTCCCCATGTGCCCAGGCCCTCCCTTCCCATCTTATGTGACCAGGCCAACCCAGGCTTAGCCCAGGGGCCTTTCTTGAAGTGAGCTTCACCCTTTCTCAGAGTGATGATTTTGTGTGTGGGGGTTTTTGTTTTGTTTTGTTTTTAAACTAAGCTTTGTGCCCAACATGGGGCTTGAACTCACCACCCCGAGATCAAGAGTCACTTGCTGTACTAACTGAGGCCATCAAGTGCCCCTTGGAGTGATTTTTTTTTTTTAAGATTTTATTTATTTTTATTTATTTTTTTAAAGATTGATTTATTTCTTAGAAAGAGGCAGAAGGAGGGAGAGTCTCAAGCCGACTGTGTGACTCTGTGCAGAGTGCTGAGGCAGATGATCTCAACCCTGAGATCACGACCTGAGCTGGATGCTTAACCAGCCGTGCCACCCAGGCACCCCTGAAGTTATGAATTTTAAAGGCAAAAAATAAAGTAGGCTTAGAAAGGATATCAGAAACAACTAAAAAAATGTTTTTAATTGCAGCCCAGTGTTTCTCTTCTTCCTCACTGGCACGGGGAAGAGCAGACTGGAGCAGTGGCTCTGATGACTGCCATCTCCAGGGTGGTGACGCACGGGCACACGTGCAGAAACCATCACGTGATGTGGAAGCACCTGCCATCCCTGTTGACAAGTCTCAGGGTCTGCTAAACACTGCTTCTCCTCTCCGCTCCTCTCCGCTCCGCTCCTCTCCTCTCCTCTCCTCTCCTCTTCTTTCTCTCTCTCTGTGTTACCCATGTTAATAAGAAGGAAGAGCTGCATTTCATTTCAGTTCACTTAGTGGAAGCAGAGAAGTCATTTCTCCTCCCTTGCATGTGTGGCACCCGCGGGACCAGCGGACCCAGTGTGGCTGGACTCCATAGGGCACCTGCCCGAGCCTGGGGGCTGCCTTCGCTGGGGGCCCCCACGCGCATGCGCGCACCTCACAACACTTCCTCACTGGGACTGTAGGAGGGCAGCTGGCATCCAGGAGGCTGCTGGTCACCTGCAGCTCCACTCAGGGAGGCGGCGAGTGGGGAAGCTGGGGTCTCTGTTCAGTTCTTTCTTCTGGCACAGTGGAGAGAAAGCTCTGGAGCTGAGTGTAAGACTCTGCCCTGTACCAGCTGCCCAGCCTCAGGGAGGCAGCTCTCCTTCCCTGGACTCGGCTCCCTCCCCTAGAAAACAGGGTGTAGTGCTTGATGTGATCAGGAGGGAGAGTCCCCTGGGAGATGCTTACCTGGAAGTTTCATGAGGAGCTCCCGCTGGCTCCCAAAGGCCAAGCCAGGATGGCAGCAGAGTGAGGGGAGGCTGAGGTCCGGCAGAAGGCCCTCTTCCTGCTCCATTCCTTGCCTGCCCTTCTTCCCCATGCCTCCTCCATTCTGCTGACGCCAAGAGCTTTCTCTGTCGGATTGGGACTCCGTCCCTCCCCTTCCTTCCCGTTCTCCTGGTTGCCCTGAGGCAGAATCCAGTATTTCATAGACATACAGTGGAAACAGTACGAATGTCTTCTCCAGTGAACAGATAAACAAAACATATACATCAGACTTTTACTGTGCAGCCTTGTAAAGGGGCCAAAACTCAAAATCCTTGTGCTGTGTGAAAGAGGCTAGACATAAAAGGCCACATACTGTTTATCTCCGTTTCTGCGGAACATCCACAGAAGGCAGATCCGAGCAGACAGACCAGCCAGCCTTGCCTGGAGCCTGGGGACGGGGCCTGGGCCTCCTGGGGGCTGTGTCGTACGGCCGTTGGGTCTGGGTTGCATCTCTTTCTTCTGTGAGCACCGCCAGCTACCCTGGGCTCCCAGGCTGTGCCCTGTGTCCTCTGACTGCTGCATTGTCCCCTATTCTGGAGGCCCCATGCTGAATAGCTCTCGGGGATGTTTTTTGCTGTTGAGGGTATTTCAGGAGTGGGGAGTCTGAGGCCACGTCCATCACAGTTAAGAGCAGAGTTCAGTTCTCCACTCTGCCACTTACCAGCTGTGTGACCTTGGGCCAGGGCCTTCACCTCTCTGGGCTCAGCTTCATCATAGCATTAAAGTATAGAAGAAACATTCTCTCATCCAAAAAAGAAAAAACCCCGTGGATTGAACATCCTGGCTGGCCAGTGTTGGGACAGGGTGGTGACCAGGATAGACTCAGTCGTGCCCTCCCTATCTAGTGGGGGAGACAACTGACAAGCAGAACTGTCTGATGTTAGCTGTGTGCTCTATGTGCAGAGCTGCTCGAGGAGCCGTAGGGAGGTGTTTGGGAAGGGCTGACTAGTTTGGGGACCCGGGGGTTACCTCCACAGGGCAGCAGTGGCAGTGAGGGGCCCTCATGGGAGGACAGAACTCAGTGGGTCATCGGAAGGGGTGTTTTGTTGTGGAGGGGTGTTTTGTTTTTGGCGTGGGGAGCAGGGGGCAAAGGGGACCCAGGTGCGGAGCATCACAGGCCTGGGTCCTCTGTGCCTGCAGCCCAGAATGTGACCGTGGACGAGGTCATCAGTGCCTACAAGCAAGCCTGCCAGAAGCTGAACTGCAGACAGATCCCCAAGCTCCTCCGGCAGCTCCAGGTACCCGGCAGGGGTAGGGTGCACTCAGAACGGGGCGGGGGAGGTGAGAGGCGGTTCCTCAACCACCCCCCACCCCTCCGATGCCGCAGTCCCCAGGCCTCTGGGGCCGGCCCTTAGCAGGGAAGGGTACACAGAGCACCCACTGGCCACCTAGCCCAGGGCCCGCATAAACACATCCTTGAAAATCCTCTGTTGAGTCTTAGAAGCAATCAGGCTCTTCATGAGTATTTAAACTGTGGAATGAAATGAAGTGAGAATTTCAGGTGTCTGTCACTCCCCAGAGAAATTTGGTTCCCTGGGGAAAAGCCATCGACATACCTATTCCTTATGATCTCTGTATGTTCTGTATCCATTGTCTAATTTTTTTAAAGTTAAAATACTACTGGCATACAAAGCAGAATCCACTTCTCATTTTTTCACTCAAGCCCCATTTCCCGGGTGTCCCGCTGTTGACAGCTTGAGGTTTTCACCCTCTAGCCCTGCCTGTGCGTCTGTTATGGGGCAGCTTGCCGTCCAGAAGCACACAGACCCGAGGACAGGTTCTGTGTCTGCGGAATGGGTGCTGCTGTGCCCGTGGCGTGTCCCCTGACACTGTGTCCCACGGGTGCCTTTACTGCTGCCTGCCCGGCCTGGGCGTGTTAGTAAAGCACCACCTTAGTACTTTCCCTCCGGATGGGTCATTCCAGAATGTTCCGAGGTTGCTTGTTTCTAGGGTTGTCGGTTCCTCAGATGGCACTGCTCTGAGCAGTCATGCTTGCCACCTGGCTCTGCCCCCAAGGTGAAGGGTTCTTGGGGTGGGGGAGGGAATGCCCAGGAGGAGTTGTGGACAGCTTCAGGGAAAGCGTGGTAGCCAGGAGGGTGGATCCCGGGGCCCGCGAGCCAGATCAGACCAGCCTAGCACTAGCTAGCAGATGGACTTAGGCAAGGCTGGCCCATGGCCATGTGTGTTCGCGTCTTTGTCACAGCACATTCCACACAGGTGAGTGTGTGCGGAGCCCAGAGAAGAGAACCTGGCGCCCCGTGGGGGTGGGGCTGGGCTTGGAGCCAGCGGGGGCCAGGCAGCATCTGCCTTCGCCCCTCTACTGAGTGCTCTCTGCGTGGAGCCTGGTGCCCACCCGGCACCGCAGGCCGGCCAGCCCTCCTCTCCTTCGTTCCTGCTCCATGGCCTTCGTGCTGGTGGCTCCTTCCTGCCTAGAATGCTCCATTTGGTCTGTGGGTACAGAATGCCCCACACTGTGAGGCCCTGCGTGCCGCCCTTGCCCCCAAACACTGCCTGTGGAGCCAGATCGGACCCCCGCCTTCGCCACGGTCAGTGTCCAGCCTAGCTCTGGAGGGTGCCTTCCTCCCTTCAGCACGGACCCCTCTGTTTCCTCAGGAGTTCACAGACCTCGGACACCGCATCGACTGTCTGGACCTGAAAGGTGCGTGTCTGGACAGAGGCCAGGAGCCCTGGGTAGTGGGCAGGGCCAGAGCCTCCCCGAGGTGGGTGTGGGCCAGCAGGTGCTGCCGTGAGAGCTGCTTAGCCAGGGGCAGTGGGGGTCCTGAAAGGTGTGGGTGCCCTCCCTGAGGGGAGGCAGGTGCAGCGAGCCCTCCCTTCTCCCCTCCACCTGGAGCCCCCGTTTCTAGCCAGCCCCCCAGGCACACGAGCATGCGTAGAGATACACTCCATCTCGTGCCAGGTGAGAAGCTCGACTACAAGACCTGCGAGGCCCTGGAAGAGGTCTTCAAGAGGCTGCAGTTCAGGGTCGTGGATCTGGAGCAGACAAACCTGGATGAGGATGTGAGCACACCCTGCCACTGCCATGACCTGTCCCAGGCCCCTTAGAGGTTTAGCAGGAGGGGGCCCTGCAGGACACAGGCTGGGCAGGGTCTCTTGAAGGACAAGATGAGGAGATAGCTGGTATGACCAGAGTGGATGAGGGCAATATTGGGGTTCTGGGGCAGAGCCCAGAAAAGGGGTCTCATAGACCCACCTCAGAGGCAGGGAAGGACTTGGGGACCTGGGCCTTGGTGGGAGCAGGGGGTGCTTGGCCACCAGAAAGCTTTTCAGGATCCCCCGCTAGAGATCACAGCACCTGTAAGGGAGAGTTTGAAAAACTTACAAAAACAGCCTCTCCGTTTAGGCCCAGGTGTCCACACCTCCCCAGACTCGGAGACCACCAGGAGACCCAGGGGCTAGGGTCCTGGAGAACTGAGGCCCGGGAACGCCAGGGGCCCGGCCTGGTTCTGGGGCGTATGGGGCTGCCTGCTGGCAAGGGTGGGGTGACAAGTAAGAGAAGGCAGATGGCCTGGGCAGGAAGGGCAAAGTTGTTTCCTGGAAACAATCCAGAGGTGCTGGGACAGCATCAGGTCCCTCCCCATCCCTTAGTTGCTGGGCCCCCTGGGTCTGCTCAACCTGAGTCTAAACTCCGTTGTCGGGGCCCCTGGGTGGCTCGATCAGTTAAGCATCTCCTTTGGCTCAGGTCATGATCCCAGGGTCCTGGGATTGAGCCCCGCATTGGGCTTCCTGTTCCGGGGGGGGTCTGCGTCTTCTCACTCTGCCATTCCCCCTGCTGTGCGCTCTCTCCGGTTTTCAAATAAATAAATAAAATCTTCTTAAAAAGTCATTAAACCCCCATTGCCTCGGCCCCCAGGGTGCTTCGGCCCTCTTCGACATGATCGAATACTATGAATCCGCCACCCACCTCAACATCTCCTTCAACAAGCACATCGGCACCCGGGGCTGGCAGGCCGCTGCCCACATGATGCGCAAGGTGGGCGCCTCTCGTCTGTGGCCTTCCCGCGGTAGATGGGGCTCGGTCGCAGGGGGTCCAGGTGCTTTCCCACGACACGTGTCCCTTAGGGCTTGGTTTCCTGAGCCCTCAGTATAGGCTCTTGTCCCCATGCTAAGGTGTGTCCTGTCTCAGGCCAGCCTTGACTCCTTTTCTCCCTTCAGGTATCTTTCCCTCTTCCTTTACTTGCTGTAAGCTATCCCTCGGGGGGTGACTGTGGCTGCCCCCCTCCCACCGCCATGTCCAGGACATCTGCCACAGGGGAATCTGGGAGCCCAGCTGTTAACTAGCCCTGCCTGCTCACGCGCAGGACTCCAGGCCAGGCCGTTCCCTCACAGACACAGTTGCCCTCCTGCTCGGTGGGATGTGGGATGGGGCTTAGGGGTGGTCCCCTGGGGCCCAGGAGGGCTGGGCCAACCTGTCCCAGCCCTGACCTGCCCCAGCAGACGAGCTGCCTGCAGTACTTGGACGCCCGAAACACGCCCCTGCTGGACCACTCCGCGCCCTTTGTGGCCCGCGCCCTGCGTATCCGCAGCAGCTTGGCAGTGCTGCATCTGGAGAACGCCAGCCTGTCGGGGCGGCCCCTCATGCTGCTTGGTGAGCTCCGGGACCCAGGGAGGTGGCGCAGTGACATGCGGCCCACGGGGGCTGGGGCTCGGCCAGTCACCACGCTCCTCCCGCACCCCCCCAGCCACGGCACTGAAGATGAACGTCAATCTGCGGGAGCTCTACCTGGCCGACAACAAGCTCAACGGCCTGCAGGACTCGGCCCAGCTGGGCAACCTGCTCAAGTTCAACTCCTCCCTGCAGATCCTGGATCTCCGGAACAACCACGTGCTGGACTCAGGTGCGAGAGAGGCCTGCCCACGCCCACCCCACTCCAGCCGCCGAGCACCCACTGTGCCCAGCCGGGGGCCCCACAGTGCTGGAGACACAGTGGTGGCCAGGATGATTGCGGCCCTGCCCTCATGGGGCTCACGGTCCAGGAGGGAGGATAGACCATTCCCAGGCAGTGACAGCTCCGACTAGGCAGGGCTGGGCTGTGGGAGCCCAGGGAGGGCGTCCTAGAGGAGGCCGGTGAGAATCTGCAGGAGGAAGTGAGGTGTTGAAGAGATCATGAAAATAATACCCTCTGGAAAGAATGTGCTGAAGGAAACAAGATTGTTGGGATGGAGGGTCAGGCAGAGGCTGTCTAAGATGGTGCAGGGAGGGCACCTCTGGGTGACAGTGAGGAGGACGAGAATGAAACCAGGCCTTTTAAAAGCCTGGGAAGGGGCATCTGGGTGGCATAGTTGAAGCTGCTGACTCTTGGTTTTGGCTCAGGTTCCCCACGTCAGGCAGGCTCCGTGCTAAGCATGGAACCTGCTTAAGATTCTCTCCCTCTCCCCTGCTCCACCCCACTTTCTTTCTCTTTCCAATAAATCAATCTTGGAAGAAAACAAATAAATAAACAAAAAAATGCCTGGGAAAAGAATCCAGGCAGGGTGAATAGCAAGTACAAAGGCCCTGAGGTGGGAAAGAGCCTAGATAATTGATATTTGGGGTGGGGGAAGCCACGGTGGGTTAAAGGGTAAACGGGAAGGGAAAGGAAATAGCTGGTGGTAGGAACTCCATTTCCTCCTGGCTCCCTGTTGAGCCGGTCTCCAGGCCTCAGTGTGAGGACAGGGCTCAGAGACAGCCTAGGGCATCCAGGCCAGTCCCTTCCCCCAGGATGGCCAGGCCCAGACCCCACGTTTACTGAGCACCTAGCACATGCTGGGCCTGTAGAGACAGAGATCTCTGCCCTTGGGAGAGACGTTGCAAGACAAATTAATAGAATATGCCATCTGTGAGATGCGCTCCGGAGAGAGCAGAAGCAGCAGTGGCAGCTGAGCTGGCTGGGGAGTGTCGTGCAGGCTGACAGTCGAGCAGAGATGTGAAGCAGATGGAGGGATGTTCTGGGCCTGGGCCCCAGGGAGCCGTGGGTGTTGGACCGAGGCAGGAGGTGGCTGGGGCCAGAGTGGTGGGGATAGGTTCTGCATGCTCCTCGGGTGGCAGTGGTTCCCACACCACTGTCCCCTGGAAAAGCGCTCGGACCACAGCGGGGACTTGCCCACGGGCCCTCTTCAGGTCTGGCCTACATCTGCGAGGGCCTCAAGGAGCAGAAGAAGGGGCTAGAGACCCTGGTGCTGTGGAACAACCAGCTGACGCACACTGGCATGGCCTTCCTGGGCGTGACGCTGGTGAGTCAGACGGGGAGGGGGAGAGCGCCATCCTCTGCCTCCCTCGTGCTCACCCTACACCGCAGGGACCCTTCGCAGGCCTCCTTATGGCACTGGGTGCCCTCCCTCAGCTTCCCCAGCCTCTCTGTCCTAAGGGAAATAGCCTTTCTCACTTTATCCTGGTTTTCCCACGTCTGGCACCATGGCCTCGTGTCATGTTGCACCCAGGGTGAAAATGTTTTGCATAGAAAGTTAAATTTTCTGGAAGCCTTCAGTACATTTTACATCTTTTTACCTAAATACATGGTATTTAAAGCAAGCTCACAGGCTACAAAGACTCACATCTAAGTTAAGAATGACCAACGCGAGGTGTGTGCCCTGAGCGTTTGGGATGCTGGCCGGGCCTGGGCTGGGTGGTGGACAGGGCAGCTGGCCCTGGGGTGACAAGTCCATGAGCGTCTGGCCTTAAGCAGGACTGTCCGGGGTGGCACTGCCCGAGAGGGAGTGCTTGGCTTTGTGTCTTTCCTGATGGGCCTTCTGGGCCTTGCCTCACTCTCACGCGCCGCCCCCTCCAGCCGCACACACACAGCCTGGAGACGCTGAACCTGGGCCACAACCCCATCGGGAACGAGGGCGTGCGGAACCTCAAGAACGGCCTCATCAGCAACCGCAGCGTGCTGCGCCTTGGCCTGACCTCCACCAAGCTCACGTGCGAGGGTAGGGTGTGGGGGCGGGTGGGGGGAGCGGCGCAGGTGGGCTTGGTAGGCGGCTAGCCCGTGGCCAGCCCCTGCGGTCCCCCTCCCAGGCGCGGTGGCCGTGGCAGAGTTCATCGCCGAGAGCCCCCGCCTCCTGAGACTGGACCTTCGGGAGAACGAGATCAAGACGGGCGGGCTCATGGCACTGTCCTTGGCCCTCAAGGTGAACCACTCACTGCTGCGCCTCGACCTCGACCGTGAGCCCAAGAAGGAGGCGGTGAGCTGAGTGGGATCTTCCCCCGAAGCCTCTGGGGTCAGGGAGAGCTGGGGTGCAGGCCGGCCCGGGGTGAACACAGGCTCCAGCACAGGGACGGGCTGTCCAGAGCCCGAGCCAGGCCCACTCCGCCTGCAGGTGAAGAGCTTCATCGAGACGCAGAAAGCGCTCCTCGCAGAGATCCAGAACGGCTGCAAGCAGAACTTCATGCTGGCGCGCGAGCAGGAGGAGAAGGAGCAGCGGCTACAGCTCTCCGCCTCCATGCCTGAGATCACCGTCACCGAGCCCCAGCCCGACGAGGAGCCCGGGGACGAGCCCGCCACCAGAGCCCAGGAGAACGGGGCCACGGGCCCCGGTGCCAGGCCGGACTCAGACTCAGACTCGGACTCCGAGGAGGAGGACGGGGAGGAGGAGGATGGGGAGAGGGCTGAGGCCCCCTGCCCTGCCCTGGTGCCCCCCTCGGACTCCCTGGGCTCTGGGGACAGGAGCCCCCCAGGCAGCCCCTCCTCCCCCACCGAGCAGCGTATTTCTGTGTCCAGCCCAGGCCGGGGCCACAAAGTGTTTGTGGTGACTCGGGTGGAGAGTCCTCCTGAGAGGGCAGAGCCCCCGGTTCCCCCCGTCCCTCTTCCCCCCGCTGCTCCTGCTTGTCCTCCCTCCCCACCTGCTTTATCCTCCCCGCCCACCTCACCTGCCCTGCCACCGGCTGAGGCCGTTGGCACTCAGGACCCAGGGGTGTTGGAGCCTCAGTCACAGCTGGAGCCGCCTCAGGCAGGGCCACCGCTGCCCAACGGCCTGAAGCCTGAGTTTGCCCTTGCACTGCCCCCAGAGCCACCCCCGGGACCTGAGGCCAAGGCAGGCAGCTGTGGCCTGGAACATGGTGAGTTGGGACTCCAGGGCAGAGTGACAGTGGGCCCTGGGTGCTGTGGGACCCCAGGCAAGCACCTGCCCCTCAGTGGGCTTCAGTGTTCCCTGGGAACGGGTGGGAATGAGGAGAACTTGATCTTCAGCCCCCACCATGCTTCCCCTGGGTCCCTGGGAGTTCTCCCTGGGACGGAACAGGCAAGATGTGCTGACTGGAGTCTGACGGTCTCAGTGGTACCCAGGCCTTGTGCTGCCCTGAGAGTCAGACTTGGGCAGAGTTTTGGTGGGGATGTCCTGAGGTCCCCCCATCCCCGCCTGCCTGACTGGAGGTTGGTTGCCCCTTCTCCCATCACAGAACTGAGCTGCTCCAAGAATGAGAAGGAGCTCGAGGAGCTGCTTCTGGAAGCCAGTCAGGAATCTGGGCAGGAGACACTGTGACACTTTAGGTGAGACAGGGGACTGGAGCCAGAGGGCAGGGGTTCTGGGGGCTGGCAGTAGAGCCCCTGGCTCTGACAGGCCCTCCCCCCTCTTCTCCCCAAGTTCCTTTTTTCCGGTCAGTCTTCGATGAGCTGAGGCCAGAGCCATGAGAATCTGCTCACCTTCACCCCCAGCCTTCCTGAGGCCTGGGCCACCAGGGGTGTGGGGGGCCTTTTTGGGGACCCCTGCCCCCCACAGCAACACTACACAGAGCGCAGGAGCCGCAGGGATTGCTGTCCCTGCCCTGACTTAAGCACTATCTCTGTGTCCAGCACTCGAAGGCTCTGGGCTGGGGGGATGGGAGGAGCGCTCTCTCCAAGGACATCAGCCACAAGGCTGGATGCCTTTTCCAGATGGCCTGTTTGGTCAGGCTTGCCCCGTGGAGGGCAGGAGTCCTGGGTGGTGGTGGGATGGCCCCCCAGTGTCCCTGGGTGCAGGGCCAGGCAGGAGGCATGACAAGGGAGGGGCGGTGAGCAGAGGTGGTGGAAATTGGTAGAGCAGCCCCAGGCAGGGTGAGGGCCAGGGCTGGGGGTGGGGTGGGGGGGAGCTGGGAGCAGAGGATCAGAGCTTTCTTTTTCTTAAGTGCAATAAATCTATCAGGGAGCTGGGGTGGGGAGCAGCCAGGGTTCTAGAGACCCTGCTGTCCAGGCCCCTTGAAGCTGCGCCCTGAGAGGCACTACAACCCGTGGGGGGGTGGGCGGCGTGGGGGGGGGACCGGGGGGGGGGGATGGGGGAGGGGCTACTCCTGTTGGTGCAACTCTGTTCACACCTTTTCTAATAAACCAGAGCTGGGTTCACCACACTCGCCTGCTCTCTGTGCCGATCTGCAAGGTTGGGGGGTGGGGGAGCACCCCCTGTGGGACCTGTGGAGCACGAGGAGCTGGGAGGGCAGGGACCAGCCAGCTCCCAGGACCATCTGTGGCGCTCATGCCGGGGGAAAGCAGGGAGGCCGGGAAGGCAAAAGCCACATTTCCCACCACGTTCCCTGCCCTGGGGTCCCCCCCCCCAATTTTTTTGCTGTGTCTGTGCCCCTGAATCTCCCCTCTCAAACAGTTCCTAGTCCTGTTTCTCCAGAGGGAAACAACCCCCCAGATATCTCCTAGCATCAGGCCTAGGCTCCCAGGGTGTGATGGAGATTAGCCACCATGGCTTAGGGGGACTAGGCCCCAGCTTTTGCCCCCAGAGGCCGTAGATGCTCCACGTTTCCATGGGCACATGGCCCTGCGGACACATTTTCAGACTTGAAGCCTTGAAACGGAGAGAACACATTTCTGTGCTAAGCCTCCCAAGTTGTGGGACCAACTGCGCCGTGCTCCAGGTTGTCCAGCTGGATCCTGGATCAGTCCGGGGTCACAATAGGGGGCATCCCCTCAGCCAAGGATTGTCTCCCCGTTGCCTTCAGCCACCCAGACAGCCCTGGAGCTTGTGAAGACACTGCGTCCATTCTGTGACTGGGCTAGATGTAAAGATTGCGGTGCCGCTGCGTGGGAGTTGGTATTTCCACACTCCTCCCCCGGGCCTGGGGTCCACAGCCATGCTCCTGGCCCATGGCCGTCTGCTGGCTAGTCAGCGCCTGCCTACTCCTGCTGCTAGTCTGTGTCGGCCTGGACCGGAGGTGGTGAGAAACGGAAGCCCCAGCCAGATGGACTGAAGGGAGGCCAAAGGGAAGGGACTTAACCGGCCCCAATGTGATGCCTGCAGACACCAACCTGTCACGGGGATCACGTATCTCGGAAGGGCATTGTTCTTGGGCAGGCTCCCCACTGCCATTGGAGAACCTCTCCAGGTGGGTGCAGGTTTGTCCCGGCGTGGCCATGCAGCTAAGCTGGCCGCCCCCGCGGAAGTCACAGGTCAGCTCTCCACCCTGGGTCCGCTTGGAGGCCATCCCTGGCCTGTGGAGCAGAGCTGTCAGCGAGCCCTAATTAATTCATCACACCAGGCCGGAGCCACCCCTCGAGTGGAGCAACCCGCTGAGGTCACCGGGACACCACCCTCGGAAATGCCAGCTCCTGCCCTGCCTGCACTGGGGCAGGCCAGGGCGTGGGGACAAGGACCTAGATCCCCTGAGGCCTAGGCGCTCTCCATTGCCTGAGTCAACCCGGCACATCCGTCTTCCCCTACTTCAGTGGCCTCACCCACCACCCCCGCAACGCCTCCTGCCATCAGGGAGGCCAGCAATGAGGCCACCTGCTGAGGCTGCCCAACTCCTTGTGGGGTGGGGTAGGGCTGCTTCCCAGTCCCTGCCAGGCCAGGGAACCCAGGACACACAGGCCAACGGGGGCTTTCACATCTCCATTTATTGCACTTGAACCCGGGGTTCTTCACTGGTCCTCTGGCTCTAGCTCTCTGATGCTGGCTCTGTTCGCTGCAACCGCAAAGAGCTCTCTGTGGCTCACAGGTTCACCTGGGGGGGTGGGCACCACTGGCCTCCCTGCGGACCCCCTTGCCCCCTCCTCCGGGCAGACGGAGGAGCGCTTCCCTCCCGCTGCTCCTGGGGTACTTTTTCAAGGCCCACCTGGGCTCTAAGGGTTCTCAGGCCGCGGGTCTTGGCTTGCCTCCATGCCCCTGGTCCCGGGGCTGGTGGGCTTCGCCAGCATGTGCTGGGACATGCCCAGAGCCCTGACCTGACCGGAGGGCCCCGGGGGCATGGTTGGCTCCGGGGGCATGGTTGGCTCCACGGGCATCGTGGGGGGTGTCGTGGGCTGGGGACTTGGGTGGGCTGGGCGGCTTCAGCGCACTGACAGCCCGGATGAGGCCCATGCGGCGGCGGATGGAGTGGTCCAGGTTCACGGTGCAGCGCAGCAGGGTCTGTGCCTCGGCCACGGTGAAAGGGAAGTCGGCGCCCAGGAAGCGCTCAAAAAGCTCGGGGTCACCGTCCAAGTCCAGCACGTTCTGCAACGCCTTGGTCATGGAGTGCAGCTCTCGGCTGTTGTCGTAGAACACATTCCAGAGGCGCGCTCCAGCCTCGGGCGCGCCCCCAGCCTGCTGCCGGTCCTCCAGGCACTGCAACACCCAGCTGAGGCGACAGGGCCACTGGTTGGCCAGCACGACCCAAGCCACGGCCTGGCGCGGCGTGGGGCCCGCGAAGTCCCCGTCCTGCTGTTGCAGCAGGCGCACGGTGATGGGTACGGTGTTCACAATGCGCCGCATGGACACCACGTTGTCGGGCACGTACTCATAGAGGCAGTCGCGCTCGTCGTGCAGGCAGAAGAGCGCCTCCTGGATGCGGCGCGCAGCCTCGGCGTCTATACGGCTCTGCGCGCGCTCGGCGGCCGCCTGCGTCTCCACCGCCAGGAGCTGCGCGCCCTCATCGCGGCCGCCCCTGCCACCCCCGCCGCCCACCGCGCCGCCCGGCCGCAGCTTGCGTGTCATCTCGCGGTAGAGCAGGTCGTCGCGGCTCTGCACAGCGTCGTGCAGGAACTGCAGCTTGGTGCGGCGGCCCATGATGGGCACGGAGAAGGGCAGCGTGACAGTGCGGTTGAGAAAGAGGTAGCCGTTGTCCGCCGTGCCCTTCATGGAGCCGGCGCTCTCGAGGCACGCGGCCAGGATGCTGGGGTCCACCACCAGGATGAAGATGAAGGGCGCGTGGCTGTCGGACAGCAGCGTGTTGATGGCGTTGAGCACGCCCACCACGCGCTCCGGGTAGCACGTGTCCAGCCCGGTGACCTCTAGCACGACGCGCAGCCGACGCCGCTGGTAGATCTCCAGGAAGCACAGGAAGTCTGTGAGCAGCTCCACCTCCTTCTTCACCTCGCACATGAAGCCCAGCTGGCTGCCGAACTTCTCGCGCGACACCAGCCGCTCGATCTTCTTGCGCTGGCTCACGAACAGGTGCTTGCCCACCGAGTACACGGCCATGAGCAGCCCCGAGCCCGACAGCGTGGTGGCCGCGCCGCCGAACACCCGCAGCAGGCTGCCGCCGGCGGCGCCGTGGCCCGGGGCGCGGGCGCCCACCGACAGGTAGAGCAGGCCCACGCCGAGGCCGAGTGCCGCCAGCAGCGCCAGCAGCGCCAGGCACACGCGGCGCCGGCAGTGCCACTCGCGCTGGCAGAAGCCCGGCGTGGCGGCCGGCTTGTTGCCCAGCACCGAGTACACACTGAAGGGCAGCGCGCCATAGTGGTGGCGGATGCCCTCGCACAGCGTGGTCACCAGGCCGGCCCACAGCTTGTCCGTGCCCGCGTACTGCCAGGCGCTGAATCGGATGAAGAGGAACTTGACGTTCTTGCGGCGCAGGTGCAGCTCGGTGATGACGGGCTGCAGGAACACCAGGTACCAGAGCAGCCGCGGGAAGCCCCAGCCGCGCACGGGCCGTGGCTGCCACTGCACCCGCCGCAGCTCCTCGGCCTCGCGCTGGGCGGCCTCCTGCTGCATCAGCGCTGCGGGGAGGGAAGGGGCGTAGGACGCGCGGCACGGAGTGAGCGGCTGGGGGTTGGGGGTGCTCGGGCGTGAGCGGCGCGGGGCGGGACCCGCACCAAAGCGCCCGTGGCTGGGGAAGGGGCGGGTCTGGGGGCCTGGCCCGAGGTCCGAGGTGGGCAAAAGCTGTGCTGGCGGCAGAGAGAGGACCGAAGGGGCGAGGAGGAAGCCTCAAAGGAAGGAAAGCATGCGTGCATGGTGCTGAGGAAGCCACGGGGTGGGCAGCAGAGTACAGCCTGTGTCTGATCTTCCTGGCTTAATGCTCCTCCTCCTTCAGGAAGCCCTCCCTGATCCCCAGGCTAGGTCAGGTGCCTCCTGGGCTCTCCCACCCCAACCCTACCCACTGTTGGGTCATCACTCTCTGGGGCCAGGTTTGTCTTCCTCTCTGGCCTGTGAGGCCAGGAAGGGCAGGGCTCTTGGTCATCCTGTGTCCCCTGGGCACCAAGGAAGGGCTGGGGGAATGTCTGAAGAATTGATCACGAGAGGCTGGGGCAGGGTCCATCTGCTGTTGAGGTCAGTGAATGGAATGAATGGAGATGAATGGAAATGCCTAGCACTGGAGGAGGAGGTCCAGAATGCTGTTTGCTTTTGCCTTATAACCGGGAGTTTTGTCCCGGGACGCTATTTATCACTCTGCGACAACACAGGGGCAAATGGAGGCTTGTTTGGAAGCTCTGGCTACAGTAGGGGCTGGGGTCTAAGCAAAGCTTAAACCAGGTCTGAGCTGCTCTGGACCCTGGCCACGTTTTGGCCCGTGAGTTGGGTTAACCTCTATCTGTTGGGGCTCCTGTGGGCACTAGGCCCTGGGCCAGTGCTGAAATGAGATGGGTCTGGGTGATTCCTTGGCATGGACCTGGCAGGGGAGGGGATGGGACTGTTGCCCAGGCCAGAGAAGGAATGAGCAGGGACATGGAGACAGAGGCTGTGGGCATCAGGAGGAACCTGGTTAAAACTGACTTACAGGCATCTGGACTGAGACCCAGCTGGCCTCGGGAGTGAGCGGGACTGGGGGTAGCCTGAAGCTGGGCAGGAACCAGGGCCTCCGTTTCCCTTACTCCCACCAACCCCAGCACACACAGAGCCTCACCAGTGATCTTGTCCAGCATCATGTGCAGGCGGCAGCCAAAGGGGGCGTAGAAACCCACTGTCACAGGGACAGGCACGTGGCAGAGGGTCTTGGCCAGACAGCTGCAGTAGACATCGTCCTCTGTCAGGATATCTGAGGGCCAGGTTGGGGAAATGGGGAAGGGGGGAAACTGAGTCAGCGAGGCTGGCCAAGCACCACCCGCCTCCCGCCCGCCCTCCACAGAGCCCACCCTCAGCCCCTCCCTCCGCCGGCATCCCTCTGCCCCACTCCCCTAGCTGACTCAGGTCAGGCCTGCAGATGGAGGTTTCTGGGGCAGTAGCCATGCAACCCCCTTCTCTGGGGTCCGATGTGTCCCTCTGGGCACCCCAGGAGGAGCTGACCCCAGATCTACCAGGTCAAGGCTAGGAAGCTAGACTGCCCACCGACCCCCAGCACAGAGGCCCAAGGGATTTGGGCTGATCAGGCCGGCCCTAGGTCACTAGATTCAGCCTCCAGCCTGTGGTTCCCCCGGAAAATTCCCACGGGCCTCTCTTGGGACTTGAGGCCCTCAGATGCTTAAAGTGCCTCTTGGCACGCCCCAGAAGTTTCTCGTGTCAGTTCCTGCCTGCGTTGCTAGCCTGACTCCAGAGCGGACAATCCTGGCTCCTCTCTGCTTCCTGTCCATCCCTTGGCCCTGACCTCACTCCCTCTCTAGAACCCCATGCCGACTGCCTCTCATCCGCCCCGAGCCCAGGCAGACCCAGACCTGCCTCTTGGGCCTGGCTATGCCCCCTTTTCTGCATGAGCCCTGAGAGCCTCAGTCCCTCCCTATGAAGAGGAGGTACAGAGACACCAGGCAGCATGGATGCCGAAGGGTCAGGCCTGGGGTGGGCCCTCGGTCAGTGCCACGGTCTGGAATGACTGTTTAGGGAGCAGATTCAAGTTGAAGTCCTTGTGCCACGCACCAAGCATCAGTGTCCACTCGGCTGAGGACATCCTGCTCCCTCCCCGGGGCCCCCCCACCAAGTGCTACATCTTTGAATGGAATTGGGGCACCAAAAAGGAAGGGTTCAGCTCTGGGCAGCCCTGGGCCAACCTCCTGGTTCGTGTTGGGGATAATACACCCAACTTCCCCAGGGGCCTGGGAGGCTGTGGGATCCCTCCCTCCTGGAGGGTCAGGGCCTGGCCTGGAGGCACGGAGGGCAGCAGGATGACCCAGCAAGATCGGCAAAGTGGGGGTGGCCCCTGGGCAGCTCTGACCCTACTCTTCCTGGTGGCTGGGTGACCTCACCTCGCTGGGGGCTCTGCTTCTGCGTCTGAAATGGGCAGCAGGGCCCAGAGCCTGCGGGGACGAGGGGCCGCCTGACCTAGAGCCCGAGTCCCTGTTCAACGGTTGCTCTACATTCAAGGCAGACCTGGAAACCGGCTGTCTGGCCCCACGCCCCGCTACTAGCCCCCCCCCCCCCAAAACTCCATGCTCCTGTTAGATCCCATGCCAGCTCACATTCCTCATGGCTCCCACCTGCCCCAGGGGCCAAAGCCCCAGCCCTCACAAGGGTCCCCGGGGTACGGCCCCATGTGGCCCTCCCCACTCGCGGACCTTGTCACGGTCCCGGTCCCAGGAGCAGGCCCATCCTGCCGCGGCTTTGCTCAAATGTTGCCCTAATGGCAGCTTGCCTGATTGGTGACCTGATGTAATGTGCAAACCCTTGTCATGCTCTTACCTCTGCTGCTGTTTGCCCCCAGTGTAGTTATCAGTGGGTGACACACTAAAATTCTGGCTTCCTGCACCCACCTCCCCGCAGCACTCTGTGGAGACAGCAGGTGCTGCCCGGCTCCCCGCAGCCCCCCGCCCCCCCCCCCCCCCCCCCGCACACATCCAATACCTAGTCACAGGACAGACGGATGAATGAATGAATGAATGAATGAGTGAGTGAGTGAGTGAAGGGACCCCTCCCCCTTGCCACATCGTTCTTTCCAGCCCCTAGGCCACTCCCCCACTGCTGCCCCTCTCCCCCATCCCTGACCTGGCCAGCAAGCTTGCTGTTGTCACCCGCCCTGCCCCAAGTCCTCTCTGGTCCCCTGGACTGGGGGTTCAGGGCAGGGCGGACCGGGCATAGAGAGAGCAGAGTCAGGCTGTCAAGCAGAGGGAAACAGCCTGGGCCCGGACCCACCCTCTAGGCCAGGACGAAGCACCAGGGACGCACCTGTCCTGGCAGCTTTGGACAGGTAAAGCAACAGGTCAAGCAGAGGCGGCTGCCCAGAGGGCCCAGGGTCAAGGGCAAGCACCCTCCCAGACAGGGAGCAGAGCAAGGAGGGCAGGCTGGGGGGCCAGAGGCCCGGGCCGGGAGAGGCAGCAGGGACAGAGCCCAGGGGAAGGCTGGGTGAGCACCAGAGCTGTAGGTGAAGGGGCCACAGGCCGCTGGGGCAGGCAGGGGGCGGGCGGCAGGGGGCCTGCTGGGCTCCAGGAGGGTGCCAGCTGCAGAGCGTGGGGCTGGGCCGTTGCTGGCCATGGCAGGTGCCGCGGGGGACGAGATGGTGGGCTTGGGGGGCGGCTGGGGGGCGTTGGCCGGCTGCCTGGAGGCCACAGCGGTTGCAGGTGGCCCCTTCCGGGCCCCTGGACCGGAGCAGAGCCGCTGCCGCAGGGGGCTGGGAGGCGGGGGCTGGGGCTGCCGCTGCTGCTGCAGGCCGGGGGGCTGGGGGCCCTGACGGCAGCCGCTGACACCCCCCCGGTGGCTGTGGTAGGCCAGCTGCCAGCACACCTGTGGAGGCAGCCGACAGGGCCCGTGGGCGCGAAGGGCCGCTGGGTCATGGCACCACTGGTGACGGCATCCTGGAAGGAAGGAAGTGGGGGTGACTGGGCCTGGGTCCCTGACCCCTGGGGGGTACTGGCAGGAACCAGGTCCGAGGCTTCAAGGGGAGGCTGGGGCTGGTCCCTCCACGGAGGCCCCAGAGAAATCAGAGAAAATGAGGAGATATGGGTTGGGGGGCAGTCTCTGTGCTCTCCTGTTGGGGCTGCAGAGGAGAGGGGCAGAGGCCTGGGTTTAGCCAGGTGAGGGGCTGGAGTGGGGACAATGCCTTGGAGTCCTTGGGGGGGGGGGGTGTCCCTCCGGTTTGGGTGGGCAGAATGGAACCCATCGGAAACTGGCCTGGTAGGTCCAGAGAAGGCTTGGGTGATGGGAGGTGGCCGTGGACAGGGGATAGGGCGGGGACTGAAAGGGGTGGGCTTCGTACTCCGAATTGGGCAAGGTTGGTGGGAAGGAGGGGCTTCCCTGGGAGGCGTGGACCTCAAGAGGCTGAACTGGCCCCATGGGAGGTAACTGTCCGCACCCCTCACCCTCCCAGCAGGAGCACCTGTGGTCACCACCCCCTGGAAACTGTCCCCCTACTCATACACACTCAGCGGTGGGGGGCGCTTGCTCTCTCTCCACACCGCTCCCCCCAGATTGGGGTAAAGTCCTTACAGGCCTGGCGATTTGGGGTAGGGGCATCTTACCCATGCGGCAGTGGGGAGGCTAGGCTGGGTGGGCCCCCTGCTGACATTCCCATCTGGGTTCACAGGTGCGGGCTCCCTGGGGCCTGCACGCCCCGCACCATGACACCTTTATGTGGGGAGTGCCAGGAGCTCCTCTCGCCTGGGGCCTGAGGTTCCCCTTCTGCTCGCAGCCCCCTACTCACAGGCCACGCTCCCTGCCAGGACTGAAACCCTACCTTTTTGCTGCCCCAACTCTGGGTCCAAGAAGTAGCCCTCAGTGGGGGTCCGAAGGGGCAGGGTGCCCTTGGCGAAGCGGACGGTGTAGTGTTTGTGCATGGCGGCGGCGGCGGGGACCTGCTCCAGGGGAGGGCGAGGGTGGACTCAGTGCCCTGCACCCTTGGGTGCCGGCCGGATAGAGCCCACCCCCGGGATGTGACCTGGGACAGGTGAGAGACCCCGTCCCTGATGTTGGGGTCCTGGGTCACCAGGTGGGGTGGCGGTGCTCTTCAGAGTAAAAGTAAATGGCCAGGACCCCCAGCACAGCTAGATGGGGGAGAACGGAGAAGGGTTATGGAGGTGCTGGGGCTAATTCGGGGCGTGTGAGATTTCCCAGGTTGGTGATTGGGTGTTTGAGAGCCCCTGGGAGTTTCCAAGAGGCCTGGACAATGGAGGTGCCAAGCAGATGTGGGGAAACACAGGGAGCCCAGGGGTGGTGGAGTAAACTTAGGGGACCACTAGGTATTGGGGGATGTGCTGTGGGAAGCGTGGGCTGGCGCCACAGGACAGGACGCGTAACCAGTGCGGGGAGAGCTGGGAGCCCCCGAGCCGCCACCATCGCCATGGAGTGACTGAGATTTCTTCGGGGCTGGTGCATCTAGAGCCTGAACCGGGGCGGGAGCGGGGAGGGGAATTCTGGGAGACACATTCAGTCAGGATGGGACACATGGGGAAGAGCCTTAGCAGACACAGGGTGAGACAGGGCGCACGGGCTGAAACTGTGAAGAGTCGAAAGCAGAAGCGAGAGAAGGATGCCGGTGGGGGGAGGCAAGTGACGCCAAGGGGAAGAGGAAAGGTGGGGAGTTGGGGCTCAGTGAGGGTTGGGGCCCCCTGCCCACCCACCCCTCGCCTGGGGTCCCCCAGGCCTACCTGATGGCAGCCTCTCAGCCCCAGCTCCCCGCCGGCCCCGCCGAGCTGCTGCGCCAGCCTCACGGGCACAGGCCCCACTGGAGAGAGGCCCTGCCGGTGCCAGCCACCCGACCGGTTTGCCCGCCCTGTCCCCGCCCCGTCCCTGGAGCAGCCGCCCTGCCTGCTCACACTCAGCTCTCGAGGACTGGGGGCTTCCCCCCAGGCATGGTACCACAGGTAAGGGAGGGAGGTGGCCAGCAGGCAGGGGGGTGGGGTGGGGGGGAGCCGGCACAGGGATTAAGAGTCCAGGGCTGAGAGAGGAAAACAATCCTGGGCTTGAATGCCAGTTCCTCCAGGGCCCAGCTGTGTGACTTCAGGCAAATGACTTCACCTCTCTGAGCCCCAGCTTCCTCATTGCTGAGTGGACCAGGGACAACCACTGTCCCGTAGTTGTCAGGAGGAGTCCGCTGAGCACAGCACCAGGCACTTAGGAACGCCCGCAGCTAACGTGTGCTGGCACGGACTGACCCATTTACCGGGCGGCTCTAGATGCTTCTCCTAGAAGGACGCCGGCATGCGGGTGAAGGCTTACAAAGGACTGCACACGGTTTATGCACCGGCCCCCTAGTTAGCCCCTCTTCTTCACCACACCCCAGCGGGGCGGCTGTGATGCCTCGTTACAGATGAGGAAACTGAGGTTCCCGAGAGCTGAAGTTCCTTGTCTCAGTCGCGTGGAGGCACAGCGGGCGTTCTGGAAGCTGGGGTTTGTGCAGCAGGCGCGTGAGGCCCTGGATGCCTTGCAGATTGTTCTCGGAGCACTGATAGCAGGGGCAGGGCTGAGTAAGAGGGTCTTTCCGTTGTGCATGGGGTGTGGGGTCTGCTCTCCAGACCCATGTCCCTTCAGTTGATGGCACGACGGGGCGAACAGTCACTGCCAGGGGAGCTAGGTGATCTGGTGGGGATGGGACAGCTACCACCAAAGAGCGCCCAGGACAAGAGAGAAGGGACCCCATCGAGGCCAGCAGGATGTCCCTCTAGGCGTCTGGGTGACCAGATCTTGCCCCCTGCAGCCAGAGCCAAGCATCCTTTCGTCCGCTGGGGGCCAGTCCTGTTTCTCCTCCCCAGGTCTTCAAGCTGCTTTACCTGGGAAGGCTTCCTCCCTGCCCTCCCCCAGCTGGGAACTCTGCCCACCCCCTCGCACCCCCAGCAGCAGTCCCGCCAAGCAAGGCACAGGACTAGTATGTCTGAGTGAGGGCTGAGTGTGTGAGGGAACCTCCAGGACAAGCCCAGAACTTTCTGAGGGCAGGAGGGGGCCGACCCCCCTCTGCGCCCCCGTCTACCTGCCCACAGTTTAGCTGAATGACCAGTTCATCAGGGAAATGTCTGCCAGGCTCTGTACTGGGTAGAAGGACCCGGAGGGACCCAAGAAGTGTGTTGGAACCTAAGGAGACACACAGGGCAGGAAGAAGTTGTCTAAGGGTCCCCCCCCCCGGGGGGCTGTGGGTGCAGACAGAGAGGGGTGGTGGCCAGCAGAGGTTGAGGGGGGTAACTGGGTGCCTCAGAGGGGGCAGGAGTCTGGGGAGTAGGGAGAGGGCAGCAAATGAGGGGTGCAGCTTTCTGGGCTGGGGCCAGACGGGCTCTCTTCACAGGACTCTGTAGAGGTATGGGGAGCCCGCACCCACCGGTGGGGTTTTAAGCAAGGAGATTCTTTCTCCCAGGGTGTCTGGCCCATGTTCCCCTCTCTGTTCGTTCTGGTAGCCCAGGCCTGCCCCTGCCCACGCGTTGGGTGGCCTCAGCCCCGCTCCCCAGGGAGAGGGCCATTCTGTGCACCCCACTGGGTGGAGGATGAACCCAGACTTGTTGAGGCTGGCAGGGCTGCCGGGGCCACCCTCCCCCACCAGGGGTGCAGGGCAGGAGGCAGAGCACCAGGGCTTAGGCGGACCTGACGGCAAGGGGCCTGCAAGGGATGGGAATAAGGGGTGGGGAGCCACACGGGGGGCTCTGCCCCCCCAGCGCCTGCAGGACCTGTGAGAGTGGCTTCACAGATGCCCCTCCCCCGCGCCACTCAGGGTGACCCCCTCCACCTTCACTTCACATCTGGTTCCACACGCAGAACCTTTATTGGGCACCTGCCATGCCGAGCAAGGGGCCCAACGTAGGGATCCCTTCACACTGGCCCCAACTTGGGCCACCTTGTTCCCAGGACACCCCGACCTCTCTGTGATACCCACCTGGGAGCACATGTGATGCCCTAGAGCGGTTGGCCCCCAGCACCATCCCCCCTCCCACTTGTCCATCGCCCGTAGAGCCTGGGGTCCCCAGCGTGAGCCCTCTGGCCACCCCCAAAGGTGGGGCTCTGAGGTCCCCGGGCCAGCGGGGGCTGTGAGGCTCTGCGGGGTGGCCTGTGGATGGGGGCGCTCCTCAGGTTTTCTGGATCACCACCTGGAACTTACCTGGAAGAGAAGGGTGGGCTTCAGTTTGAGGCTGGGATGTGGGGGGCGAGGCAGAGAGCATGGCTCAGAGCTGCGCTTCCCAGCCCCGCGCCAGCAGACTGGGTGGCCTTGGGCTGGGCCTCGGGGTGGTCCAAGGGGTTGCTGCTCCCCGCCCACCTGGCCGGCATCCCATCACCGTGGGTGATGAGGAGCAGGAAGGTCAAGTACGCAGGCTGCTGGGGAGGGGCCCGGCTTCCGGGGCACGTGATGCTCAGGTCCCCTGCCCTGAGTTGGCCACGGGGACCAGCAGAAGAACACACACCTCAGGGCAGGGATGTGTGTGTGGGGGGAAGAGCAGAGGGCAGGATGGTCCGAGGGAGGTGTGAAGCTTCAGCTAGTCCGATGGAGGCCCCTGGGGGTCAGGAGGACCCCCTGCCAGGCCGGCTGTAATCCACGGACCCTGGCCTGTCCTTTGGGGACCCCCAGCGAGCATCAAGCAGGCTGACTTCTGTCATGTCCACACAGAATAACGTTCACAACCACTAGACCAGCTTTCGTCCTTGAGGCTCTCTGCTCCAGGGCTGCTACACCTAAGGAAGTAGGCTGGGGGGCGCAGAGGGGGCATCGCAGGGCCAGGGGTGCAGATGGGCTGGCTTAAGCTCTCAGCAGCCTGGCCCCGCCTCCCAGAGCCGGGGGAGCAGGGAAAGTTCCAGAGCCCCACTTCACAGGAAGGACAGGGAGGGCCCCTCCCCCACGACTCACAGGTGGGCAGGGATGCCACGGAGGCGGTGACCAGGCTCTTGATGCCCAGGGTGCTGAGGGCGCCTCGCAGAAGGCCGCAGGTGAAGGCCAGGAACTGGGGACGGGGTTGGGGGGCAGCACATCACCCAGGGAAGCGGGGAGGCCAAAACCCAGGCCCGGGGCTCCACGGTGGGGGCAGCTCCTCCCTGGGGTCCTGGGCCATGGGCCAGGCCCTCCACCTGAGGAGAGGCCCACCTTCGCGGGGGAGGAGTGCTGAGGAAATAGGGGGAGGTCAAGTCCAAGTGCCTTCCCTACCTTGGGTGCTTCCTCCAGATACTGCAGGCCCGAGGCCATCCGGATGAGGAGGGGGAAGCTGTTATCCTGTAGGACGTAGGTCCCCTGGGGACAGAGAAGAACCCAGTGGGGGCTGGGGGGTGCCCGTGCATTTGTACTGGGGAACAGAAGGTCAGGGCCCAGAGCTCCTCACCCTGTGGGGCTGCGGTCTGGAAGGACCTGGGCCTCCGAACCCATCATCGTGGGCCCCATCCTTCCAAGCTCCAGAAGGGCCCAGGGGCTTCCTGAGCTGGGCCAGGGATCCCCCCATGGGGTGTGTGGGTCTTGCCCTCTAGCAGCCTGAATTCCAGGGGAGACAGCAGACCAGGACCTTCCTCCCAGGGCTGGGGCTGCGGGAAGAATCTGCAGGCCGGGCCTGGCACAGCATGGGCACCTAGTGGGGACTCGGACCAGCTTGAGACTTGCTGTCGTGCCTGGAGAGATGCTGCTAACCATGGGGAGCCTACTTGCTGCCCCTCCCAGGAAGTTTGTGGACATTCTGGAAATCGCTGTGACCACCCCCACCCCCCACACTGCAGCCTCCTGGGTTCTCTCAGAGGACTGGGCAGAGGTCCCGAGAGGGGTGGTGCTGCCAATCAGGAAACCCGGCTCTTGCCAATGGGCTCAGGGCAGCCTGCCACTCCCACTCCCCCCACCCCCCGCTCCCCGCCAGTGATGGCCAGCCTGCTGCACCCTCCCTCTGGGTGCTCTCCTCCTCTCGGTGTCAGGCTCCACCTGCAGTTGGCAGTCTGGAAGCTGGGCCGGGGCGCGCGCAGCACACCTGGTGATTGGTACGGAGGCTGTCCATCTGCTTTTGGAACACGGCCACCCACAGGTCTTTGCACAGGAACTTGAGGATGTCCAGCTCCTCCCTGAAGGCCAGCGTCTCCTGGGGCAGCCTGGAGGGCAGGGACAGCCGCTTGGGCCCGGCCGATGCTGTGGGGCCAGGAGGGGCCGGGATGGGGAGCCCACGGTGAGGAAGAGGGAGGAAGCCCAGCTGGGGTCCCCTCTGGAGCAATGCCACCCTCCCCACCCAGGCCCAGGAAGGGACTCGACCTCAGCTCCTGCCTGCCTCTGGCCAAGGATAGCAGGCGCCGGCTCTCACCTCTCTCCCAGGGCCTGGCCCACACGGAAGCCCATGCCCTCCAGGACACACAGGCTCATCTTCTGTCCCTAAAAGGTCAGGGAAGAGAGGCTCAGGGGCCCGTGGCCACCTCCACCTGGGAGCCACCCAGGATAGCAGCTGCAGAGGGTCCTTTAAGACCAGTGTGCCCACCCCTGCCCACTCGGGGCTGAGGAGAGCCAGGAGGGGGCGCCTTCCAGGACAGGTCCAGGCCTTTGGATGCCTTCAGTTCTTCAACATGGCCCCGCAGATGCCATTAGCTCTAGAGACCAGTGCCCCCTTGCCTCAGGAAAAATGGGGGTATTCCCAGTCACAGCTTCAGCATGCTTGTCACTGAGAACACCAGCCACTTATCAGAGCATCTCTAGTGCGGGTCCTCACAGCACCCTGGCTGGGGCTCTAGGTGACCCACCGAAGGGCCTGTATGGCTGCAGGCACGTGGCTGCAGCAAGGGAGCCACAGGGCGGGGGCACACACCCCCCCACCCCGGGCCTGGCCAGCAGGAAGCTCTCAAAATTGATTGTGATTGTCATGCCTGAACACTTCAGCCAGGAACCCTGGGAGGGCCCCACAGGGGCTCAGGCCAGGAGATGCGCCCTCGGTGCTCAGGGAAGGCAGGCCAGGGGCCCACAGGAGGAGGGGACAGCAGGCAGGCTGTAGGTGGTGTCTGGGCACCCGTGAGGGCTGATGGCAAGCCCCAAGGAGGGTAGTCGCGTGTGTGTTTCCTGTGGGTGTCCTGAAGAGGACGGAGCGGGGAGGCATCAGATCTACCAGGACAGCATAGGCAGGGAGGCGTCGTGCTCCTCGAAGAAACTCTAGCAGAGCCTGGGAGGGGGCAGCAGTCCCCAGGCCTGAGCCCTTCTGGGTCAGACAGGCCATTAGCACAGCCATCCCAGTGGTGGACAGGATCTGTCCAGCTAGATCCAGCTCTGAGACGCTGTCCTGGCCTCCTCAGCAGGCCTCGAGGGCCTTCCGGGACCCAGCTGTCCCTCTGCTGCCGTCTGCCCTGCCCCCAGGGACAGCCTCCCTTAGTCCAAGAGCTCACTCACAGGGCCCTGTCCCCACACCCGGAGGCCACCCTTCTCCCCTCCTCTGGCCCAGGTTAGGTCCCCTGTCCCCATCCTGGGCCGTCTATGGAGGGGGACCCCAGCTCTGTGGGCACCCAAGCTGGCCATCCACCAGCTTGGATGGCCACCACCAGTGGTGGCCTCGGCACGCGGGGCCCACTCAGCAGCCCAGCAAAGTGACAAGTGCGGATTCGAGCACGTACCAGGCACCAGCTGCTTTGTACAAACCTCTGGTTTTATCTGAACCACACTGTAAGGGAGGTCATAGTTCACACCTGGAAACCTGGGCTTGGAGGAGCTCGGTGACAGGCACCTGAGGCCACATCGCACCTTTTAAACCCAGGCAGGGCTAGCTCCCAAACCTAGATGGCCAGGGACTGGGGGTGGCCAGGACGACACCCCTGACTGGAGGCCAGGGCTGTGGCCCACCTCGGGAGGAAGTGCTGGGAGTACGGAGGCCCAAGCAGAGGTTGCCTGTGTCCTCGAGCAAGGTGGCCCTCTTCTCGGCCAGGCTTCCCGGCTGCTAGGCCCTTGCCCGCCATTCCGTGCTCTACCTGTGGGGACCGGACCTGGTGAGGACACAGCTTCCTGCTGGCTGTCACCGGGCAGCCCTCTGGTCCCTTGCTGGCACGCGTCTGGCGTGAGGCAGACATGGGCCCTGTGACCCCACCTCCTCCCTGGGACAGAGAGGACAGTGTTAGCTGTGCTGCCTCCCTCCCAGTGTCCTCGTGAGCATTAAATGTGGGCCAAGTGCTCCCAAGGGCTCAGCAAATGTTTCTGTCCCTGTCACTCACCACCTCTGTATCTGTAAATCTTGGTGACCAGCCTGGGGCGGAAGAAAAGCCCCAGGAAGGAGGGGCTCTGTCCAGTGGGCTGACTTATTCAGCACCCAGAATCCTGCCTGCCACGCCCTCAGCTAACCTTCTCTGCCAGTTGGCAGGGTGGCCGCACTCCCGTGTCCCCTCCCTTCTAGAGGTGAGCGCCTCAAAGAGGCAGGGCCAGCCTCCTCTCTGACCAAGCACATCTGCGTCTTTGAGGCCTGCCTGGCACGTGGAGACTCTCATTCATTTCACAGACATTTCCTGGTGGCCCCTAGGGGCTGGCCACTGTGCCTGAGGTTGGGGGGTGTGTGTGACAGGTGCCCAGGTGACGGGAACAGGGCAGTGCAGAGTGGGGCAGAGCCAGCTCCCCCAGGAGGGGGTCCATGGGGTGCCTCTCAGAGGAGGGGGCTGGGAAGGGGAGGGAACTCCCAGCAGAGGCTGTGTACCAAGGCAAGGAGGCAGGGAGAGGGATGGGGGTGTGGCTCTGGCCTTGAGGGTGGGAGACAGCATTGACAGGTGGGGATGGGGGCGGGTGGGGGGGTTGCAGACCAGGCTGGGGGCGGGGGCACTGTGGTAGAGGGCACACCATTCTGCCCCAGCCTCGTCGGAACTAATGGTGTTAGTGGCTTCAGCCCAGGTGGGGACATCGCCAGGAGAAAAGCCCCAGTCTGAGTGCTCCTGGAGTGGGGGGGCGGGCAAAGCGGGAAGGGGGTGGGGTGGCACCGCAAGCCCGGGTCGCAGCCAGGACAGCAGCCCTCAGCAGACAGCCCGGGACTCAGCAGCGTCCTCAGCTGGGCCAGGGAGCTCCAGGGGTGGGGGGTGGTCTGGAAAGGTTTCCCTTTGGTGAACTTCAGACTGCCTGGGTTCAAGGGCCGGCTCCGCTTCTTACTGACCTTGGGCAAGTTATCTCATGGCCCCGGGCCTCAGTTTCCCCATGTGTGAAATGGGCCTGACGGCAGGCCCTACCTTACAACGGTGTCGTGACCCACACTGGGCAACAGTTGTGGCAACTCCAGACTCCGGCCACGTGAGAGGCCAGGGCAGTAGGTGCTGAACTGGAAAGATCCAGGCAATGCGGATGAACAGAAGAAAAGGGAGGGGCAGAGGATGAGCAGGTGACAGGGGAAAGGGTGGAGGTGGAAGGGAGGGGAAGCCCCAAGGCTTTATCCCCGCCTGCCTCCACCAGTCCCTACGAAAGCTCTTCAGGGATTAGAGGCTTATCGTTCTCACGGAAGCCTGGGCCCAACTCTCCTCCTCCCTGCACAGCCCAGAGCAGGAGCCAGAGCCAGAGCCAGAGCCAGAGCCAGAATGGTTCTGGACTCCCACCACCGTCCCTCCCAACATCAAATGAGTTTGCACAACAGCCCACTGAAAGGAAACGAGATGCAGGAAGAGAGGGAAGCCCCTTCCAGAAGGCCCTCGTAGCACCCCCCCAGCTGGGAGGAATGGGCAGCCACAGGGGCAGCCCGGGGAAATGGGATGTACCGTAGTGAAAATAACAAAGGGAGTGGACAGACGGACACATCTGTAAGGGGGATGAAGCCTCCCAGGCTGTCACACTGGCACAGAAGTTCTAAGTCCCATGGAAGGGCCCCAGGCCGTCTGATGCTCATCCCAGGGCCAAGAAGACACGTTGGAATTGTGTGGAAGAAGGATCGCAGAGACAGTAAGAGAAGAGGCTACTCCCTGTAGGGAGGCCCAAGCCCTGAGGAGGAGGAGGAAGAGGACGACAATGATGACTATGACGACGACAACAGGGAAACAAGCAAACCGAGCCCTGGACTCGCAAAGAGCATCCAGGACTGGGGGTGGGGGAGGGGCATGCCAGGCTCCTTCCGGTCTCTTCCACTGCCCTGGCCCTCAGTGATCTGTGCAGGCCCAGCTGTGGGGCTCCTGCCTTAAGAGGAGCATGGGGAGAGGGGACGTCCCCACATGGCCCAGGAAGCGAGGAGAGTGAACGCATAAGAATGAGGATGCTGGGCGCCTGGGTGGCTCAGTGGGTTAAGCCGCTGCCTTCGGCTCAGGTCATGATCTCAGGGTCCTGGGATCGAGTCCCGCATCAGGCTGTCTGCTCAGCAGGGAGCCTGCTTCCCTTCCTCTCTCTCTCTGCCTGCCTCTCTGCCTACTTGTGATCTCTCTCTGTCAAATAAATAAAATCTTAAAAAAAAAAAAAAAGAATGAGGATGCTGCCCACCCTATGGGCCTGGACTCACCTCCTGCATCCACCCAGGTGGTCCCAGACCCCCCCAGGTCCTACCTTCTCCTTCTCAACACTCCCAAAGCACCCCCAGACTTGATTCCTTCCACCCCAGGCTGAGTGCCTGCCTGGGCCCCAGGCCCCTGCCGCAGCCTGCCTGCCGCATGTCCCTTCAGGCTCATTCGTGTGGCCTGGGAGGCCATTCTGGAAAGTAGGTCTGCACCCCGCGCCCCTCAGCTTAAACCTTCCAGGGCTCCTCTAGGGGCAGAGCCCGAGCTCCCAGGGCTAGCTCCCTGGCCTCAAGTGCATGGCGCCCTCTCCAGGGCTCTGTCCTGGGGATCCACTCTGCCAGGAACTGGGACGGGGGTTCCTCAGGCTCTTGATGAGGCCGAGGGCTGCACCTGACAGCTGCCCAGGCTGGCATAGGCACCAGCTGGGCTTGGGTCAGGGAAGGTCCAGCCCCAGCAGGGTTGCTCCCGGGCTGCCTGCCAGAGCTCCGGGTCGTAGCTGACTGACACTCTCGGCTCTAAAGAGGAATGAACTCCTCCGCTTTCCTTATCTTTAAAGCTGCTGAGGTGGAGAAACCACTGCCGGCTCCTCCCTGGTTTTCCTGCTAAGATAACAGAGTCCCTTTGACCTCCTGACTCCTCTGGCTAGTCTTGCCCTCCACCTGTAACTGTCCAGAAAAATCCTTTCAGCAGCCACAGATGACCACCAGGCAGGACATGGAAATCTCCAAGACTCCTGAGCATGTGTGCTCTGGGGACAGAGGAACGAGCCACCATCCCTGCTCTCAAGGAACTTGGCAGCAGGTGGTGGGGGTGGGGGTAGACTGGAAGCTACAGGCAAGCTTCAAAGCCCAAAGCCTGCATCCTGATGTTCCCCTCAGATTTTTACCCTTGCCCCACCCCCCGAAGGGAAGGCCCCCCTCTGTAAAATGGGATGGGAGCGTCTACCTTGCAAGTCCATTCTGAGGACTAAATCCAACAGAATCTGGTGCTGGGGACACCAGAAGTACCCAACAGGAGGCCTGCATTCAGTTCAGACAGGAGACCTGTTGGACCAAAGAGAAGGAACAGAAAGAGGAAGAGAGAGGAGGGGCCAGGAGTGGAAGAAACAGGGCTGAGCAAACAATAGTTCTCTCTCTCTCTTTTTAAAGGTTTTATTTATTTGACAGAGATCACAAAAAAAGACAGAGAGGCAGGCAGAGAGAAGAGGAAGAAGCAGGCTCCCCGCTGAGCAGAGAGCCCAGGACCCTGGGATCATGACCTGAGCTGAAGGCAGATACTCAACCGACTGAGCCACCTGGGTGTCCTAAGCAGCAGTGCTCCTGATATGGTCCTGAAAATGGGGGTCCCAGGTGGCAGGCACCTGGGGGGAGCTGCTGCAGACCTCGCCCCTGGCTGCATTCCGGAAGCACTGGGGAGCTCTGGGGCAGGACCCCAGCACGGGAATCCCAGGGGCAGCTGGGTCCTGGGCCCATTCGTATGCTTTGAAAGCCCATGGTGAGCACAGCTGAGTAACGTGGCACTTCCCACACTTGCTTGACCACAGAAACCCATTAAAATGCTCCTGGAGAATGCCAGGGAAGGGGCCCAAGTTTACAGCACAGGCTTTGCATTCCTGACTCTGCCACTTGAGAGCCAGCACTCCTGTCCATCAAAGCCTCAGTTTCTCAAGCTTTGAAGCCTACAAAGCGGGGAGGATTGTGCTGACCTCTGTGGGTCAGGAGGAAGATCAAATGAAAATTGGGAGTGGGAAGCCCAGGAGCGTGCGCAGGAAACATTCATTTGTGGTAGGCACTCTTATGGTCACAAACCCCAGTCCCCACCCCAAGCCTTCCACCGCAGGGAGCTGCGTCCACGTCAACAAACCCACGCCGAGGACCTACTGTGTGCACAGGACCTACTGTGTGATGATCAATGCAGACCTTCGCCGAGCCTACACGGTGCCTGGTGTGGATGGTGGGGGGAGGACGGATGTGAATCGAAGGCTCATGTTGACCCATAGTTTAGATACATATGTGGGTGTGATAGGGCTGCCAAGGACAAATGGGAAGGGGCTGTAAGAACGTCCCAAGGACACCTGATTTGAGCTGGGGCCTCTGGGAAGGCTTCCCTAAGGAAGCCTTTGAGCCAAGGTCCAAAAGATTAATCCATGTGAACGCAGTGAAGATACAGCAGGTGAAATGAGCTGAGTGAGGAGGGAGGAGGCCGGTACAGGGGCAAAGAGGGGCCTGGACTCCAGGGTAGGGGTAGGGAGAAGTGGCACACACATTCTAAGAGAATGGGCAGGGCCCGCTTGGGGGCTGCTGGTGAGGGAGAAAAGGCTGATGTCGGGGATACTGGAGTTTCTGGCTTGAAAACCAGGCTGGATGGGGTACCTCAACACTGCAAACCAGCACCCCCCCAACACACAGGCCAATGGGCACTCCCTATCCCATGCTCTATCTTTCTCATGGCATTTCCTCAACATACTAGATTTTATTCATTTATCTTAGTGCCACCCCCTCCTGCCGGCAACTCCAGGAGGGCCAGGAGTTTTGTAGGTTTCACTGAGGAATTCCCAGAGCCTACCCCAGGGCCCAACATTTGGTAGGTTAGCGATGAAGTGTGCGGAAGGAATGAAAGAACTGGAAACTGTTGAGAACCAACACCCTCCTTGGGGCTCCTACACCAGAAAACCTAAGCGAGGTAAAATGTCCTGCATTTGGATGACGATGATCGTGCTAAGAATAATGACGAAAATAAAACTGATCGCGGCGATCACTTCTCAAGCACCTTACTCTCTCCCCCACCCTTTCTTTTTGGTAACAGATTTGGTAACAGGAGCTCCCAGGTTGGGGGGGGTGGATTAGGTGCTTGACGTCACCCCAAGGGCTTTAAAGTTTGAGTCATTTTATTCCACAGAAGAACCAGCTTCCACAATGCCAAGCACGCTACTACCTCTGGGCTTTGCACCTGCTGTTCCTTTCCTTCTGGAATGTGCTCCACTCACCCCCACCCTGCCTTAACCACGGGGCTAACTTCCTACTGTCTGTTCCTTGGAAGGCTTTTCCTCCGCCATCCCTATTCTTTTCATGACTCTATTTAAGTTTGTTTTTGTTTTTAGATTTTATTTATTTACTTGAAAGAGAGTGAGCCAGAGAGCACAAGCACCCCCGGGAGCAGCAGAGGGGGAAGTAGGCTGCCCGCTGAGCAGGGAGCCCAATGTGGGCATTGACTCCAGGACCCTGGTACCATGATCTGAGTCAAAGGCAGAGGGGTGATGGACTCAACCACCCAGGCGCTCTTCTATGGAAGTTTTCTCTATGGAACTTCTCCCTAGGTAGTGACGTATTTTTGTTGGACTCCCTAGAAGTTTCGCAAGGACAGGGAAACAGTGCCTGGAATACAATAGGCGCCTAATAAGTGTTTGTTCGAAGAGTACATGCCCCTCTCTGAGGCTGAGGTGCTGTTATAATGCCCCTTTAATAATGAGGAAACTGAGGCACGCAGGGGATTGAGTCACTGGCTCCCACACCTAGTTAGGGGAGCCGGCGGGATTCAACCCAGCAGTAAGTCTTTGGTACACGTCCAGCAGTAGTAATTATCATAATTACCGCCTGCTGACTCTGTGCTAGGCCTTGAGGTACGCTTTAGCCGCAGCGGCCTCTCTCACTTCACGGAGGAGCGAGCCAGCGCCCAGCGAGGCAGGGGCGGGGGCGGGGCTCGACCCGGGCCGTTGACCCGCCCTCGGCGCTCCCCAGGGCCTCGATCCGCCCTTTCCGCCGCAGCCCGCGTCTCCTCCCCACCCCCCCGGGGCCCGGCGCTCACCCCAGGGCCAGGGTCGGAGTGGTGCGCCCACAGCTCCGCCACCATCTCGGTATGCAGAAACTCGAAGAGTGCCACGTCCGCCATGCGCCGGCCTCGCGCCCAACGACGGTCCAGCGCTTCGCGCTCTCATTGGCCTAGCTGGACAAGCCCCGCCTCCTGCACCAGGTGCGAGCCCGCCCACCCCCGCCTCCATTGGGGTTTCAAGGTAGCCCCGCCTACCGGGCTCACATGGTGCGCGCGTGAACCCGGGAGGCTTAGAGGGAGGGCCTCTTTTCATTGGCCACACGTGACAGCATCTCCGCCCTTCTCCTTCGTCTCCCGTCTATTTCCAGGTTGCCGAGCGTTTCGATTGGCCGAATCGCTGGTTACCTGAAACAAACCTCGCTTTTCAAAATTTCTATTCGTCCACTCGCCGAGCAGCAGAATCCGGAAGCACCCGCCCAGATGCTTTCCTATTGGTTCTACCTATACTCACGTGACCCTCCCCCCCCAACCTCACAGCTGGTTTTGGGGGCTTGCTTTCTTGGTAGGTAGCGGAGCGGCTCATGTGTTTGGCCGCTGTGCCCGCTCCTCCTTCGGTAGAGACAACGCGCTTCGGCTACGCTGCGGATCCTGCAGGCTTGGAGCTTCGGTAACCAGGTACGGTGTTCGGTGATACCGCGCCCCCGCGCCCCGGCTCGTGCACCCTCCCCGGGGTCCAGCGGGGCTGTCACCCTTTCTGTGACCCTGGCGCTGGTCCCTGCGCATCTGGGGAGCCCGTGTGCCTCCGGATTTGGCCCGGGCTCGGAGGACGGTGTGGAGGGTGTGGCCTCTGCTAGGAGGCAGAATCGGAAAGAGGTGGGGTTGGGCTTCTGGGAGCTCCGGCCTCGGAGCCTGCGTCTGTCTGGTCCTCAGTTTCCCCGTCCGTGCACAGAAAGGGTGGGGCGGGTCCATTATGTCTGGCAGCAGGGATGAGGAGCCCTTTCGCAGAAGAGGAAACTGGGGCCCAGGCAGGGAACGCAGATGGCCCCAAAGCGCTAGGCCAGTCGGTGAAGGGGTTGGGAATCCGGAACCTGTGCCTTTTAACCACCGCCAGACGCCTCTCATGCGGTCCCTTCGCCCCTCTTCTCCTTAGTTCGGCGCCATGGCGTCCCAGGGTCGTCGGCGGAGACCGCCGCGGAGGCCCGAGACGGTGGTGCCGGGGGAGGCGGCCGAGACCGACTCGGAGCTCTCTGCGTCCTCGTCGGAGGAGGAGCTGTACCTGGGTCCCTCGGGCCCGACGCGCGGCCGCCCCACGGGGCTGCGGGTGGCCGGGGAAGCCGCGGAAACCGACTCGGACCCGGAGCCGGAGCCGACCGCCGCGCCGGGGGACCTGCCTGCGCTGGTGGTGCAGCGGGATACGGCCGGGGAGGCCTGGGGCGCGGAGGAGACCCCGGCGCCGGCCCCTACGCGCTCGCTGCTGCAGCTCCGGCTGGCCGAGAGCCAGGCGCGGCTGGATCACGACGTGGCGGCCGCGGTGAGCGGCGTGTACCGTCGCGCGGGCCGCGACGTGGCCGCCCTGGCCAGTAGGCTCGCGGCCGCCCAGGCGACAGGGTTGGCGGCGGCCCACAGCGTGCGCCTGGCGCGGGGAGACCTCTGCGCGCTGGCCGAGCGTCTGGACATTGTGGCCGGCTGCCGCCTGCTGCCCGACATCCGCGGCGTGCCGGGGACCGAATCTGAGCAAGACCCCGGACCGAGGGCCTAGCGGGAAGCCACTACCCGCCTGACACTGCGTCCTGGGGGTAGTAGTCCTTAAGGCCTCTGGGACCCTGTGTAGCTCTCCTGCGCATCTTGCTGTCACCCTCCGGGCGAGCCTCGCCCCCCTGGATATCACCGCGTGGTGGGGGGTACGGGATGGGAGTGGTAATATTGTGCAGTTCTACCCTGTCTTTAGCATCTGGTTCCAACCCCCGGCCCCTGGCCCTGTCTACTCCCTGGTTCCAAGCCTGTCCCTGAGGCTTGGCTCCAGCCCCTGGTAACCAGTAGTTCTTGATCTTTCTGTCGTGGGGTCTCACCTCTCTGTGCTCTGCCTTTCTTGACTTTGGGTTCTGCTCAGGGGCCGGTTCTTGCTTCCTGCAGGAGCCCCAGAATCTGGTGCATCCTCCTTAACTCCCTTGGCTCTGCCTCTGGACCTAGCCGCACCTCTGAAATTTTGGACCCCCCTACCTCCCCCACCAGCTGGGCCTTGGCCCACGTTCCATCTTCTGGTCCTGGTCCTGCTTTCTCCTCGCTTGCAGTCCCTGGGCTTAGTTCCTCTCCTGGGCCCCATCCCCTTTCTTGAGTCCAGTTGTAGTTTTAGGATCAGTTTTGTGTCTTTTGCCTTCCCCCTTCTGCTTATACTACGTACCGGATGCTGAGCTTTACAGACACCCACCCATGGTTTCCTTCATCAGGTGGAAGGTGAGGCCCCCTCCTGACCCAAGGGAGTCCTCCCAATTTTCCAGGCCCAAGAGAGCACCTTCAGCAGCCCCACTAGTCGTCCCCACCCTTCTAGCCAAGGTGGCATTTTTGTGTCCAAGTTCTAGATGCAACATGGGTCTCTTCTTGGCTCTCCAGGCTGGCAGTGGCACTCTTCAGGCACTCAGGGCCTGATGGATCTTCTTGGTGCTTTCTGACCCCGATTGGCAGATAAGGACCACACACACAAAGTGTCTGTTCCCAAGGTTGGCGCTGGAGGCTACAGGGACTTGGATTTCTGGCTCAGCTCAGGGTCTGGGGTTAGCAGACTCTCTGCGCTGTCTTCTGTCCCCAGCCCTGGCCCCCAAGTCCCATTCACATTTATCTGCCTCCCACACTTTGTAATCCCAACCCCAAGCTGAGATCTGAGCTCCTCCCCCGACCACTGATAGAGAAGGAAAGAAGGGTGCTCTATGCCGTCTCATTAAAACTCAAAACACTTACTGCTATGGAGAATTTGTCTTGTCTCCCCACCCAAGCGGGGTAGGTTTGTTGAAGATTTCTCTGAGAATGGGGGCCCTGGGAGATCTCTCATACTGGGCCTATTAAAGGTGAGGCTTGAGCCAGGAAATCGGGACCCCCTAGGTTTTTTTGCCCAGGTTCTGCATTTACTCACATTCTGTTAACTCAGCACACAGTTACCAAGCACTTACTGTGCGCCTTGTCCCATGCTGGGCACTGGAGGGGGGCCCAGCAGCCAACCCAGGCCCTCACAGAGCTTACAGCCTGCTGGGGGAGACAGGCATTAATAAAATAGTCTCCTAAATAAATGGGTAGTTTTCATAATTGCAGTGTACATTGAGCTGTGATTTTTCTGGCACCGTGTTGGGTGTCCTGAAGACATACAGGAGTTCTGTGAGGGCAGAGCCTAGACCTCTCTGACCTTGTCTGGGCAGATGGGGGGAGGACATGTGGCTTTGCCAAGGAAGTGATGCGTGAGTGTGAGCTGAGCCGTGATGCTGTAAACAGGTGAAACTAGATTGAGTGGAGAAGAGTTTCCAGGGAGGGGGAAGGGGTGACAGCATGTGCAAAGCCCCTGAGTCAGAAGGGAGCATAACCTATTTAACAGAAGAAGGTGGCTGTGTTCTGTTGGAGAGAGCCGTAGGGCCGGGGTGGCAAGCAGATGGGGTGAGTGGTATTCCCAGCAGAGGCCAGATGAGGCTGGGCTTTTTTTTTTTTTTTTTTTTTTTGACAGAGAGATCACAAGTAGGCAGAGAGAGAGAGGAAGGGAAGCAGGCTCCCTGCTGAGCAGAGAACCCAATGCAGGGCTCGATCTCAGGACCCTAGGATCATGACCTGAACCAAAGGCCAGAGGCTTTCACCCCCTGAGCCACCCAGGCACCCCTAGGCTGGGCTTTTAAACCAGGTGAGGACTCAGCTTCTATTAAACAACCAGCAAGCAGAGAATGGTGCCACCGAGTATGTGTTTCATGAAGGAGATTGTTGGGCTGTGCTTCTGTAGGGTGCCTGCTTTGGGGAAAATACCCAGAAATGCTGGTTTAGAAATGAACTGGGATGCCTGGGTGGTTCAGTCAGTTAAGCGTCTGCCTTTGGCTCAGGCCATGATCCCAGGGTCCTGGGATGGAGTCCAATAGAGGGTTCCCTGTTCAGCGGGGAGCCTGCATCTCCCTCTCCCTCTGCCCCTCCACTCGTGCTGACTCACTCACAAATAAATACAATCTCTAAAAATTAAATAAATATCCTTTAAATGTGCAGTGGAGCTCAGAAGAGAGCATGGGAAGTCTCCTCAGCCCAAACTGCAGGAAGAGCTTCAGACTGGGGGCCCTGACAATATTTGTCCGTAGCAGAGACCCAGGGCCTTGGAATTTCACGGCTGCCAGGCCCTGGGCCAGGCTGTTTGGAGGGAAGCAGAGACCCCTGCGTAAAACTCAGTCCCTCAGAGATCCACCTCCCATGAGAGCCTGTGGTGAAAAAAAGGCTGATTGATACCATAAAGACACACCCAGAAAGTTGGCCCATCTCTGCTTGGGCTCCGGGTGGAGGGAATGTTTCCTCGGGGACTTCACCACCAACCGCTTGACCAGGCTTTAGATTTACCGCTGTGGAACAGGACAGGGAACCCCCAGCATAGAAACCAACTGAAGGTGAGCTCTGGCTGAAGCTGGGGGGCCCATCCCTAAGTGGCCTCGTGGTGAGTTAGAGCAGGTTCAGGTCACCCAGATTTGAGGGCACGATCGAAAACTGCAAAGCACACCTGAAGATTACGTGATGAGCTAGTCTGGGCAGCTGCTTCCCTTCCCCAGATCCCCACCTTGGAGAATCTGGAAGAAAGCAAGTGTTCTGTTTGTGTGCTAAGTGTGCAGACAGCCAGCAAATGGGGGATAAGATGAGCCTAAGGTCAGAGGTTTATCTATGGGATCCATTTGGAACGCCTCAAAGGGCAGCACGGACCCTGCGGGGTTACCCGTGTATGCTGCTCTCCCCTGGGAATTTGGTGCAACTCTACAAAAGGTGCACCAGGAAATGATGTGGTCAGAAATGTGGCTGCGACAGCAGAACAGCTCCTCTGCAGCTCCTTTGCTGTTTGTCATTGGCACACAGGTCCTGGGATCTGCCACCGGTCAGTGCAAGCCAGAAGGTCAAAAGAAACGGGGCCACAGGGGCCAAGGCATAATCCGACCGATAATTGCTCAGCACCCTTTGGCATCCGTTTGGTTCAGATCTCACGGCATTTGCCTGACTGTGAGTTTAGCCGCCTTATCGACTCTGTCCTTCCCTGGAGATACAGTGTTCAGGGTCCTCAGTCCAGGCTTCCCAGGGCACAGTAGAAGTTTTATCAGGGAGGGGACTAGCCTGCAAGAGGGTGGCATTACTATTCTCACTGGCAACGGGAGTCCCAGCAGAGGGTAAGAATCTGTGGGATTGGGGCGCCTGGGTGGCTCAGTGGGTTAAGCCTCTGCCTTTGGCTCAGGTCATGATCTCAGGGTCCTGGTTTTGAGCCCAGCATCAGGCTCTGTGCTCAGCAGGGAGCCTGCTTCCCCCCTCTCTCTATGCCTGCCTCTCTGCCTACTTGTGATCTCTGTCAAATAAATAAATAAAATCTTTAAAAAAAAAAAAGTATCTGTGGGATTGGGGTGCCTGGGTGGCTCAGTCAGTTAAGAGTCTGCCTTCAGCTCAGGTCATGGTCCTGGGGTCCTGGGATTGAGTCCCACGTCGGGCTCCCAGCTCAGTGGGAACCCTCTGCCTCTCCCCTTCTGTGCTCACTCACTCTCAAATAAATAAAATCTTAAAAAAAAAAAAAAAAAAAAAAGCATCCATGGGATTTCTACATGTGCCAGCAGCATGGAGGACTCTGAAAACACAACCGTAGTTGGTGTGGATGTGGCCGTTTTCTCTGTTTCCACTGTGTGAGCTTCAGGGAGAACTCTGGGCTTGGTGCCGGAGGGTCAGAGAGGAGCTCTCTGCTTCCAGTCCTCAGTGCGGGGTGACTGTGCCGGGCCAGCTCTGCTGTCCTGCCAGATTCGTCTGCAGGAGCCCTCACGAAATAGAAGCAGGTCTGGGGGGCCTGCGCAGGGCTAAGAGGTCCCATGGTGGCCCAGAGACCCTTGGTACCGTTGGCAAGTGTGGACGGAACAGGGACCCCCAGCCGGGAGGGATAGGAGAGAGCTGGGTGTCAGGGTCACAGCCTGGGAAGATGATGGTGAGGGCGTGCGTCACCCGTGGTCTGCCAGCCGAGTGGAGGGTGTTGTGTCCTGTGAACTTGGAAGAAGGCAGGTGCTGCCTCGGGAGCATAGAGGCGACAGGGGCTCTACGGGGGGGGGGGAGTCCCCGCTTTGTCAGGGTTGCCGCCGGCAGGCCCGGACTGTGCCTGATGCCACGAGGTCTAACTGACACGAGGCGTGGGCTCAGGACACACCCGGGAGAAGCTTGTCCAAGAGCACCCACCGCCCTTCCACCATCCTCCCAGTAGCCTAGGTGAAAAGGTTTGCCACAGTCAGGGAGGCTGAGAGCTGGGGCTGTGAACGAGGCTCATTTTCAAGTTTCAAAGGCGGTCCCTGCCACCAAGGGCGGGGAAATGGGCTGTGGGTAGCATCTGGGAGGAGGGCACATAAAGGTTGGCCCAAGCTGCCCCTGGAGAGCTACAAAGCAGCTGTTTCGGTTTGGGAAGAAGAATGGACAGAATTTGGGGGTGAGTTTGTGAGCACTCTGAGACATCTCGGGGCTGAAGCAGGTGACCGCAGTTTGTGCTCACCAAAGGTCAGGTCTGGAGGCGTGATGGCCTCATTCAGCTAGTGCATCGAGGAGGACAAGGGGGTCTAAAGTCGACCTGCCTGGTCTTGATTGCAGGGTATGAGGTCATCAGTACATGGAACAAAGGGGGGCACCGGGGGCTCAGTCGGTGGAGCATCCAGTTCTTGATTTCTGCTCGGGTTATGATCTCAGGGTGGTGGGATGGAGCCCCTCAGCAGGAGCTCAGCACCGAGCCTGCTTGTGCCTTTCCCTCTGCTTCTCCCCCGCCCCCTCTCTCCCTCTCTATCTCTAAAATACATAAAATACTCTAAAATACATAAAATACTTATCTAGGGGCACCTGGGTGGCACAGTGGGTCAAGCCTCTGCCTTTGGCTCGGGTCATGATTTTGGGGTCCTGGGATCGAGCCCCACATTGGGCTCCCTGCTCAGTGGGGAGCCTGCTTCCTCCCCACCCCCCTGCTTACTTGTGATCTCTGTCAAATAAATAAATAAAAATCTTTTAAAAATATGTATCTATATTGAACAAGGGAGGTGAAGGCTGGAGTAAAGGCTACAAAGTCTAAGGCAGCTTTAAAGAATTGGGAAAATAGAGAGGAATGCTCACAGCACCCCCGAGGGATGCAAGGCCATGTTCCGGCATCTCCCCCTAACGTGGATGCAAAGAGAAATCTCAAGCTGGGAGGCAGCGGGCTGGGAAGAGAGCTGCTCCGGCAAGGATCCGAGTGATGGCAAGGATCTGGGTGACGATGGTGGCTGGGGTCTGGGCCACAGGGTCCCCAGAACATCGCCCATTCCTGGCTCTTTGGTCTTATACAAACTGGTAGATTTGATTCTCTCCTGGATCAAATATTCCTTCCTTTTTCATAGGCAAGATTGGGGTACCACAGGGTGAAGAAGTAAAGATCAGGACATCCTGTTCTAATAGTCTTGTGGATTCAGTTCCTTATTGTGTACTTGTGGTTGGGGAGAAGGAGAGGGGGAAGGAGCAGGGAGACGGTCCCCCTGAGAAAGCTTCATTTCTTCCCCAGGCAAGGCGTCTGGGTTCTGCACTTAGCAGTCCTCCAGCTGTTTGTATATGACACCTATAGACTAGCCTGACCTTTTCACCACCACCACCCCCCAAGAATTTATTTTATTATTTATTTAATTTTATATTTCCCCCCAAGATTTTATTTTTAAGTAATCCCTACCCCCCAAGTGGGTCTCGAACACAACTCCCAGATCAAGAGTCAAATGCTCTACCTATTGAGCCAGCCCCCCCCCCCCCGCCCCTCCAAGCTGGGACCTATTTTAAGGCTGAGTCCTCTTCAGAGGAATTTACCTGGGCCTCTATCAGGGAGAGTATGGGGAGAGTAGGAGGTTGGAGGCTCCTCGTGAGGGCAGGACCTATAACCGTATTTATTACAATATATGGTGCCATTGCATTTATGGAACACTGCTCTACCAGAACGATGATTTGCAGGGTGAGGAGTCTGAAAGACCACCAAGGCCTGGTGGGGTGTAAGGAGGGCCCGAGCATCTCAGGGGGCCCGAGGGAGGCAATGCAACAGGTTGTCCTGAGACTTCGCCGGCATGGGCGAAATTCGAGGTGGAGGCTGGACATGAGTGTCCTTGGACAGCAGTAGACGCACCCGTCAAGAAACCCAGCTCCCATCTAACTTAAGTAGCAGGGGCTGGGGTGGGACTGTGCTTGGCCCACAGAAGGGGGGGCATGGACCCTCTGAGCTCGCTGGGGTCCCTGAACATCGTTAGTTAAGCTTCCTTTTGTTTCTAGTTCAGGGTGTTGTTTGCCCAGTGCCTTGGCCTTGGCCAAGAAGAAGAGAGGGAGGGAGCATGAGCAGGAGGGAGGGGCAGAAAGAGAGGGAGAAGCAGATGTCCCGCTGAGCAGGACTCTGGGATCCTGACCTGAACCACCCAGGTGCCCCTTGACCTTGGCCTCTTGCCATATCCGCAGTGGCCTTGACCCAAGTAGGTGAGGCTCTGCAGTTGGCAGGAGAAACCGGTGAACTTTGAGTCGCTCCTGGGGCCAACTTCTGTTTTTCTGAGGACGCAACCTGCCAGGCCAGCACCGCTGACTTTTAATTCCTTTTTCTTCATGCTCTCCTGCAAGCTGTTTTCAAAGAATCAAGAAGCAGCGTCTGTAACAGCATGGAGAGATGGTAGAGATGGTCCGGCCTGGCCAGCCACGCTAGTTTGGATTTGCTTCCTTATAACAGGGGCGAGATTTCCAGCTAAAACCGAAACAAGACAATGCCTGTGTTGGGGGGTTTCTAAGTGTAACGCAGTGTTTCTGAGAAGCCTGTATAGCATGTCTGCAAAGGCTGGGGGTGCTGGCCTTCTGGGGGCCCACAACTGAACCCCCGGCCAGGTTCACCTTTGTAGGGGAAAGGCCTCTAGAATCAGTCCTTGGGCCTTGCCCCAAGGGCGCCCACCTGTGTCACTTCCTGCTCATCTGGAGGAGGTCTGAGAGGGGTTCTGGGCCTCTGTTTCCCCAGGGTGGGGAGTTTTCTGCAGGAGGTCTTGGCCTATAACCACAGACTAATCATGGGTTTTTTACACCCCGTAAGGAAGTGCCCCCAGAAGGACACCCCATAAAAGCCAGTCAAGCTCCCGAAGAGCGGGTTACAAATGACCACGAATCTCTCCCAACTTTCCAGGTTAGGTGGCGTCTTCTGACAGTGGGAGGAAAGGGGCTTTCGTACTTTAAAAGGTCTGCTGCTGTCCCGGGCTGGAAGCTATGCTCAATGATGCCTTCAGGAAGGGCATCGCATGGGAAGGCCTAAAGCTGATGGTTTTCGATTATGGAGCCCTGGGGAGTAGGAGAAGTCAGCAGCGGCAGCAAGAACCATGTTCCCGGAGCCTCTTCCAAACTAGCTTCCTCTCCACCGGCGCTTTCGGGAATAACCTGCGTCCCCTGGGCCCAGACATCAGGCCAGATGCTTTCAGAAATACTTTCAGGAAAAGGAAAATTCATGCTGGCTTCTGGGTGCTTGAGGGATTTTCTGGGTAAGTCAGAGGAGTTTTAGGGATTAAAAGAATTTGCTGGGGGCGCCTGGGTGGCTCAGTCCTTAGGCGTCTGCTTTCGGCTCGGGTCATGATCCCGGGGACCTGGGCTCGAGCCCCACATCGGGCTCCTTGCCCGGCGGGAAGCCTGCCTCCTCCTCTCCCACTCTCCCGCCTTGTGTCCCCTCTCTCGCTATGTCTCTGTCAAATGAATAAATAAATAAAATTAAAAAAAAAAAAAAAAGAATTTGCTAAAGAGGCGAGGCCAGATTTGGAAGAGGCAGGTGCGAGAGTGAACCCAGGGGACAGGGTGTTGGGGGTGAAGGGGCCCACGAAGAATGGAGGAGGGGATCTACCATGCACGTGGCTCATGATTTTTGTTCTAAATCTGGTTTAGATTTCTGGTACTTCATCTTGTGAAAGGAGCCCCGGAGGCCGGCCCCGCGCTCCGCGGGCTCCTCCTTTCAGTTCAGTCTTAGGGACTTTTCAAAAACAAAATTCCCCCCAGGAAACTTGGGGGTGTAATCGCCTCTACTAAATGTTTGGTGAATCAGGCAGCATTCGGTCCAGCAAGCAGAGGGCAGCTCCACGGAGCTGAAGGACAGGACAGGTTTATAAAGGCAGAGAGCGGGCGCAAGCTAAGGAGGAGGAGGAGGAGGAGGAAGCAGGGGAGGAGAAAAAGAAGTAAAAGGAGGGGGAGAAGGAGAAAAAAGAAGAGGAGGAGGAGGAAGGGCGGGGAGGAAGAGGAAGGAAGGGAGGAAGGTTTCAGCGACGGCCTGGCTCACTCCAGGTCATCTTCCTAAGGGGACCGGGGTCTCCAGGGATCGCCTCCATTCCCTCTTGGGGCTGGTTAAGGCTACGTTTCTGAGGGGGTTCAAACTGCGGTTAGGTTAAGTATTAAATCTTGATTTCCTGCTGTCGGGGGCATCAAGCGGCTCCAGGATGGGCCCGCGGTTTTCTTTTTAAAGGTACTGATAAGGCATTTGCTGAGGACGAACGCTCGCCAAAATCTTTTCCCAACATGCAGGTTTTTCCAAATCAAAGGCTCCCTCCGTGGCCATTGACAAGTAGGCTCGTCAGAGGTACAGCAGGTCCAATAACGACTCAACCCAGTAAGGTCTTCCTTGGAAAGACCCAGAATTAACTTTCCTGAGTCAGAATGAATGTTCAGCAGGAAAACAAAAGGCATCCCCAGGACAGGTGCAGAAGACGTAGTTGCCAAGATCGAAAAGGCCACCCTGGAAGATGGCCAGGGGAGCAGAGTGTCACTGCCACAGGGGATTAAAAGAAAAAAAAAAAAGGCGTTTATTCATGTCTTCGGTCTCCTGCAAAAATGAGTTACCTGTAGTCAGCTGGGACAATGGGCAGGTGATGCTGAGATGGGACTTACCCAGCACCGACAGGGCAACGAGAGTAGAGACGACACAGCCCCTTGGGGACTGGGACCCCTTACTAAGACAAAGTCCCCTGAGGCCTGGCACTGTCTGAAATCCTGCATGTTACTTGGCATCTCGGATCCCTAGCCTGCTGGCTAGGTACTCAACACGAGCAGACAACCTGCGCCATCGGAAACCAGACAGAGCATTCCCAGGGGTTAGAGTCTGGCTCATCTCCTCCAGTTTGGTTTTTTGACTGGCGACCCGCAGCAGGCTGGCGAGAACCACGGACTTGCCAGGCTGTGAAGCCGGCTTGAGCATCAAGGCGGCAGGACCCGTGCCTTTGTCCTGCCCTGGGATGCTCCCTGTGGGTAACGGCACTGGCGACAGACACAGAGGAGCATAGTGGCCATATCTGGAAGGGAAGGGATTGGATACAAGCAGGAGCACCCCAACAAAAATCACAAGGGCTGCTCCCCCTGCTCCAAAAAGCTGGTTCACACACGTGTGTTCTCAGCTCCTGGCAGTTTCGGAAGGGAAGAAATCGGCAGAGCTTTGGATGACGTGCCTTGTGGAGAGCCAGGAGACCAAGAAGAATCCTCACCCTGTCTGCCTCGCCAGGCCCTGGGGATTCTGCAATGCAGCCTCTGGATTGAGCGGAAGGTTCCAGCCAGCCAGTGACACCCCCTCCCCCTTGCCAGAAACCACAGGAAAGAGAAGTCCTCTCCTATGTTCAGTGGCTGGGTCTGCAAATAAGCTGACAATGGGCAGATTCACAGGAGAAAAGGTGTACGAGTTTAGTATTTTTATTTTTTTTTAAAGATTTCTGTATTCGAGAGAGAGAATATTCCAGCAGAATCCCCACTGAGTATGCAACCTGATGCAGGGCTCGATCTCATGACCCATGAGATCATAACCTGAGCCAAAACTGAGAGTCTAATGCTTAATGGACTGAGTCATTCAGGCATTCCCAGATTTATTAATTTCTAATTTCACATACATGGGAGTATCAAAAAAAAGTCTGTTTTTTAACAGTGGTCAATTGTTTAAAAAAAAAAAAAAGTTCAGTTATTTCAGCAGGGGTGTCAAGAGCATTCCATAGGGAAAGGATGGTCTTTTTGGCAAATGGGGCTGAAAACGCTGGGTATTCACATGTCCCCCTAAAAAAGGGAAGGTTGGTCCCTCACCTTCTACGATGTCCAAAAGTTAAAACTAGTCCAAGACCTAAGGGAAGAGCTAAAACCACACAATTGTTAGATCAATCATTGTGAAGATGAGAGAACAATCATAGCTTCAAAAAAACTATTAGGAGGGACGCCTGGGTGGCTCAGTCAGTTAAGGTGCTGCCTTTGGTTCAGGTCACGATCCCAGGGTCCTGGGATCGAGTCCTGCGTCAGGCTTCTTCCTCCTCGGGAAGCCTCCTTTTCTCTCTGCCTCTGCCTGCCACTCTGCCTGCTTGTGTGCGCTGTCTCTCTCTGACAAATAAATAAATAAAATCTTAAAAAAAAAACTTTTAGAAAACACAGGGGGAGACCATCATGACATTGGATTTTGCAAGGATTTCACAGATAAGACACCAAAAGTGCAGGCAATAAATAGATACATTGGCCTTTATCAAAATTAGACACTTTTGTTCATCAAAGGACACTCTCAGCAGAGTGAAAAGGTAACCCACAGAACGGAAGAAAGTATTCACAAATCTTATATATGGTAGGGGATTAGTATCCAGAATATATAAAGAACTTCTACAACCCAACAACAACAAAAAATCAACTCAAATATAGCCAAAAGACTTGAATGGACATTTCTCCAAAGAAGATGTACAAATGGCCAATAAGTCCATGAAAAGATGTGCATCAGGGAAACGCAAATCCAAGCACAGTGGGAGGGGCGCCTGGCTGGCTCAGTCAGTGGTGCACAAAACTCTTGATCTTGAGGTCTTGAGTTCGAGCCCTGAGGTTGGTAGAGAGATTACTTAAAAATAAAATCTTTAAAAAAAAAAAAAGCACAACAGGATACCACTTCACACCCTCCAGGATGATTATTAAGAAAAACAAAACCAGAAAATGACAAATGTTGGCAAAGATGTGGAGAAATTGCACCCCTCAAGCATTGTGGTGGGAATGTAAAACGGCACAGCCACTGTGGAGAAGAGTGTGGGGGTTCCTCAGTTAAATATAAAAGGACCATATGGTCCAGGAACTCCATGGTGAGGTCTTTGCCTCAGAACAGTTGGAACCAGGGGCTCAAACGGATGCTTGCCCACAAATGTTCATAGTAGCTTTGAATACGGTGGCCAGAAAGGGGAAAACAACCCAATGTCCAGCAACAGATGAATGAAAAAATAAAATGGGGTCTAGCCTTACAAGGAAATTGTATCCAGCCTTAAAAGGGAGTGGAGTTCTGGAATATTCCACAACAAATGAACAAATGGAAACTACACTAAGCGAATAAGCCAGACATTAAAGGACAGATAACGTATGATTTCTCTCACATGAGACATCTAGAATTGGCAAAGTCATTGAGACAGAAAGCCGAAGAAGGGTTATCAGGGGCTGGGGGAAGGAAGAATGGAGAATAACTGTTTAATAGGCCCAGAGATTCTGTTTGGGACGATGGAATATTTCTGGAACCGAATAGTGGTGATGACACAACGCTGAATATTAATGTAGCAGAATCGTACCCCTGAATAGAGTTAAGGTGGTAAATTTCATGGTGTGTATATTTACACTAAGAATAATAAACACTAAGAACAGTGGGGGAAAAAATAGCATCTGGAAACAGGAAATGAGGAGCCAGGTCACATGGGAGGCCATTGTAAGTGGTGTGGCTTTAACTCAGCCTGAGCAGAAAATCTGGAGGTCAAGTTTTTCCGACAAACTGTGTGTTGGCCAAACTCTTGTCATTGGTGTTGTCAGATCAGGGCCCCAATAGCAGCCACATGAGCGCAAAAGGCATCTGTCCCACCATGGCACCCTGAGCCCCAGCAGGGCAGGGCGGTATCTTGGCCACTGCCCCCAAGTCCAGGGCCAGGCACAAAGATGCTGGGCAAGTGTTTGTTGAGTGAATGAACACCCTTCACACCATCACACAGCATCGACCTCTGAAGTGCGTGGAGCTGTTGAGATCATTGTGTCCAGCCTCCCTCCAAAGCTGATGGACGCTCAGTCCCACATCCTCTGTTGCCCTCAGGCATGCAGGCTGAGAGGGTCGGGTCTTTTTGGAGGGGAAGGGTGTTGAGGGCAGAAGGGTCAGTGTGAGCAAAGGCCCAGAGGCAGGAAATTTCAGGGGTCGCTTTTGGGGCTAGATGACTTGTCTGCTTTAGGGGAGGCCAGAAGGTACAGCTGAAGACTCAGGAAGGAGCCAGGCCACTCAGGGTCAGGGTAGGGAGCATGGTTTTTTCCCAAGGGCCCTGGAGAGTCAAAGCAGATTCTGAGCAGGAGAGGAGAGGTGGGGGCATACCTGTGCTTTGGAAAGAGCCCTCTGGTTGCTGAGTGGAGGGTGGAGGGGACACCACCTGGCAAAGAGCAGGTGTATCTGGAATGAATGTACGAAGGAGGGAAGGAAGGAACACAAATTACTGAGAATGACAGTGAGTCATCACTTACATCATTGCGCATGACAGTGAAAGCCTTTCCTGGGCACTTGAGGCCCCATGATCTGGTCCCTTGCCCTCCTGGCTGAGCTGCTGTACAACCAGCAGCACTGCCCAGGGCGCGCTGGATTCCATGCTGTTCTTTAAACTGCCAGCCTTTGCACCAGGGCCTTTGCACGTGCTGTTCCGTCTTCCTAGAATACTCTTTCCGAGAGCACTGTAAGCCGGCAGGTGTTGGCTTTTCTGTTTTGCTCTCCTGTGTCCACGGCACCGAGGACCCTGTGCAATACTCAGCACAGTGGATTTGTGGAATTGGTGAATAAATGAATGAGTGAGGTCTGCACATCCACCTTATCAGGAGAAACCTGAGTGCTCTGGAGCCGTGGGCAGAGGAGGCAGGTGCAAGAGCCAGAGGGCCTGGGAAAGTTCTGGAAGTGGGGGGCAGGATGGGGCTGTATGGGGCATGGCCTGGGGCGTGGCTATGGCAGAAGCATGGAGAGGAGGGGTGTGTGTGTGTGTGTGTCCCGCATCCGGACCAGGGAAGGGGAGGCGGGTAGGGGGATGGGCACATGGGTGGGGTTGAACCGGGAATGGGGTGGGATGAACGCTGGGGTGCAATTGAATTTCAGCAAAAGGCCTGGCTCCCTTGGCCCCCTTCCCAGAGCAGCTTTGTGGCAGGATCCGTCCTTCAGGACGACTTTATCCAGGGCTTGGAGATCTGTGGGACCACTGAGGCAGGACTGAAGGACCTGGAGATTGGGGAATTGGGTATGTCTCCATGCCCATTCCGAGGAGCCCTGCCCTTACCTACCTCCTTGTTACCCTGACCCAGAGCCCTCTTGTGGTCACCTTCCCTCTGCCCCTACCCAGTCTCCCTGAGACTGTTGGAGTGACACAAGCTATCTGTTCTCTCTCCCCCAGTGAAGAGTGTGACCTGCGGTATACACCAGCTGGAAAAATTGCTCCTGTGTGAGACCGCCAGAGCGAGTGCCCAGCTCTTCTTGCTTACGCTGCTGCCCTCTGTTGGAAAACCCACGCAGTCCTCTAGCTTTGTCAGAACTAGGCAACTCTGTTGCCTTCCGCTGGGAAATTATTTTATTTTGTTTTTTTTAAGATTTTATTTATTTATTTGACAGAGAGAGAGCACAAGTAGGCAGAGAGGCAGGCAGAGAGAGAGAGAGAGAGGAGGAAGCAGGCTCCCTGCTGAGCAGAGAGCCTGATGCGGGACTCGATCCCAGGACCCTGAGATCATGACCTGAGCGGAAGGCAGCGGCTTAACCCACTGAGCCACCCAGGGGCCCGGGAAATTATTTTAAAAAGCATCACAATTGTGCGATGTTCAGGGCGCAGAGGAAGTCCCTTTCCATGGAGCACCCTTGTGCAGTGCCCAACACGCACAACTGTTCAAACTGAGTCAGGTTCTGCCCTTTTACATTCCTTGGTGCTAACTTTCAGGGGGGCGATGACCCGCATGCGAAAACGAGTACCCACCCGACATTTGGAGCATGTGATTTTCTAGGTTTTTATTTGGGATCATTCTTGCATGGCTTCTTTTCTCCTAATCATCTGTACACATAATTCCCCATTCCTACTGAGCCAGCTAGGCACCACTATTTTTGTTTTTTTTTTTTTTAATTTAAAATATTTTTATTTATTTATTTATTTGGCAGAGAGAGGGAGAGAGATCACAAGTAGACAGAGAGGCAGCAGAAAGAGAGAGGAGGAAGCAGGCTTGCCGCTGAACAGAGAGCCGGACGTGGGGCTTGATCCCAGGAACCAGAGACCATGACCTGAGCCAAAGGCAGAGGCCCAACCCACTGAGCCACCCAGGCGTCCCTGTTGTTATTATTTTTTAATCAAAATTATAAAGAGTCAAATAATTCCAAGGGTTGTTAATGAACACAGCATTCCCCTTTCTTCTTTCCTGTTCCGGAGAGCAGAGTTTCTCAACATTTGTCCTACTGACATTCGGGACCAATGACTCCTTGTTCTGGGGGCTGTCCGTGCATTGTAGGATCCCTGGCCTCTACCCACTAGAACTGATATGTTTATAGTATACATCTTGATTTTTCAGTTTTAGCCACATTAGTGATTACTCACAATGGAAGATAAGGACTATTTCCTGTTCACAGACACCTGTGCCCACACCACAAACGCACACCCTCCCCAGCTTCCCATCCTCCACTTTATTTCACAGATGTGGCTGCATCACATAACGCAGTGTTTGCAGATGAAAATGCTGTCCATGGCCAAGTCCCATGGTGGACTATGATGATCTTTTCCTATCTTTAACAACTTTTTATTCTCCCTGGAGTTAGTCATTGCCTTCCGTCTTGCTTCTGTCTGGACTGGTTACCTTCTGTGCTGCAAATCCTGGGACTTCCCCTCTCTCTTTCCTAGGAAGCCCCTGTGTTCCTGTGTCATATGAAATACCACAGCAGTTTTTGTTTTTTGCCCTCATGTTGTTGGAGCTTATCCTCCAGTAGCCTCCTGATAAAGGATGTATGGGTGGAGATATGTCAGCCTTCTTTTTCTACCAACTATGTGACTTTGGTAAATGACTTCATTTCTCTTAGCCTCAGTTTCAGAGCTATAAAATGGGAATAAATGTTTTTGCTGTTTTGACAATGGGATGAAATAATGCACATTAACCTAGGTTGTAGGCTCTATAAGCGTTGGCTGCTACTGTCAGATGTAGACCAAACAGAAGATCAACACGGTTTTAAATTTTTTAATTTTAAATATTATTTCAGAAGTAAAGCATACACTCATTTTATAAAATTCAGAAAGAGGCTAGCTGTGTATTCTTCTGGAATTAGAGGAAGTTGTTTGAGACTAACCATGCAAATGAGAACAGTTAGGAAGCCTGGATAAAATATATATTTTTAAAGATTTATTTATTGGAGCACCTGGGTGGCTCAGTCAGTTAAGTGTCTGCCTTTGACCCAGGCCAGGATCCCATGGTCCTGGGGTTGAGTCCTGCATTAGGTTCCCTGCTCTGCAGGGAGCCTGCTTCTCCCTCTGCCTCTGCCTCTCTCTCTCTCTCTCATGAATAAATAAATAAAATCCTTTTTAAAAAAAGATTATTTATTTATGTACTTGACAGAGAGAGAGAGAGAGATCACAAGCAGGCAGAGAGGCAGGCGGGGGCGGGGGGAAGAGGCTCCCCACTGAGCAGAGAGCCCGATGCGGGGTTCAAACCCAGGACCCTGGGATCATGACCTGAGCCAAAGGCAGAGGCTTTAACCCACTGAGCCACCCAGGTGCCCCTAAAACCTTTTTTTAAAATAAAATATTAAGTTATTTAAGAGAGAGGGCATGAATAGGAGGGGCAGAGAGGGAAAGAAAATCTCAAGCAGACTCCACAGTGTGCACAGAGCCCAGGGAGGGTCTTGATCCCACAACCCTGAGGTCATGACCTGAGCTGAAACTAGGAGTCAGGCACTCAACCGACTGTGCCGCTCAGGTATCCCTGGGTAAACTATTTTAAAAACAACTGCCTCAGAGACCCTGGCTGGCTCCGTTGGTACAGCGTGTGACTTTTGATCTCACGATCATGAGTTCGAGCCCCCCACTGGGTTTCGATATTTACTTAAATAAATAAACTTAAAAAGAAAATGATCTTTAAAAAGTTGTTTAAAACAAAACAAAACAAAACAAAACACTGAAGACATCTCAGAACTACAAAAGCAACGAAGATTCGCAGCACCAAGATTGGAGGGAGGAAAGAGTCCAAGAAAGGCAAATCTGACATTTGGAGCAGCATTTCCCTTCCAGGAGGCTGAACGTTTAAGAAGCGAACCAGAACTTTCAACATACTGTCAGTGCCACACAAATACTGGAGTTCAAAGCTTTGGAAAATACCCAAGGCTTTGGTTTGGACCCTGAGTCTCAAGCGTTAGGGTAAAGCGGAAACACACTAGGTTTCACAGGAACTGAAGCCGGGTTTCAAATGATCTCCATCCCAAAAGGATTAAGGGGATATGGTACGTTAGCGCCCCCTAGTTTAGCCGCCGGGAAGAAGCCAAACGCACATGCGCACCGCAGAACGCCCCCCTGTCTTTTTATAGAAAAAAGGATACAGCCCAGAGCCTCCAATTACCAATGCGTTTCTTTGTACTAAACACCCAACAACTCAGCAAAATCAAGAATAATAGAAGAAACATCATGACTGGGAACAAAAGAAATAGTAGGTCAAGGTAAACAGGTCCCCAAGTGACCAAGATCATGGAAATATTGGCATAGTTTTTTTTAATTGTGATAAGAGATGTATAACATAAAAATTATCAGGGGCGCCTGGGTGGCTCAGTGGGTTAAGCCTCTGCCTTCAGTTCAGGTCATGATCTCAGCGTCCTGGGATCGAGCCCCGCATCTGGCTCTCTGCTCAGCAGGGAGCCTGCTTCCTCCTCTCTCTCTCTGCCTGCCTCTGCCTATTTGTGATCTCTGTCTGTCAAATAAATAAATAAAATCTTTTTTAAAAATTATCATTTTTTAAAGATTTTATTTATTTATTTATTTGACAGAGAGATCACTCTCTATTTCTAGAGCTTTCTTATCAAACAGAGACTCTGGACCTAGTAAGCAGTAATCCCCATTCTTCCCTACTCCCAACCCTGGGTAGCCTGTAGTCTACCTTCTGTGTCTGTGAACTCGCTGACCCTGGATCCCTCAAACAGGTGGAACCGTAGACTACTTTTCCTTTTCTGTCTGGCTCATTTTACTTCGTGTAATGTTCCCAATTTCATCCATGCTGTGGCGAGTATAGGAACTTTGCTTTTATTTTCTTTATGTTTTCTTTCTTTCTTTCTTTCTTTCTTTCATTTTCAAGGAGGCTCCATGCCTATGTGGGGCTTGAACTCACCACCTTGAGATCAAGAGTCACATGCTGGGGCACCTGGTTGGTTAAGCATCTGAGTCTTGATTTCAGCTCAGGTCATGATCTCAGGGTCATAAGATCAAGCCCCGTGACGGGCTCTGCGCTAAATGTATGTCATGTGAAATTTACAATTTGACTGTATTTAACGGTGTGGTTCAGTGGCATTGGGTACATTCACACTGTCATGAAACCATCACCACCCCCCCTCCCCAGAACCTTCTCAATGTCCCATGCTTAAGTGTTGTTCTCATGGAACAACACCACCCCATTCCTCCATACCCCCAGCTCCTAGAAACCACCATACCACTTTCTGTCTCTATGCATTTGACTACTCTCAGTACCTCGTGCAAGTGGGATTGTACCGTATCTTCCCTTTTGTGCCTGGCTTATTTCATTTAGCATATTTTCAAAATCCATCCATCTTGTAGCACGTGCCACAATTCCCTTCCTTTTTAAGGCTGAAGAATATTCCATTGTATGTATGTATCAGTGTTTACAAGGGGTATCGGTCTGTGGATCTGTTTTCTTTTCTTTTTTTTTTTTTTAAAGATTTCATTTATTTGTCAGAGAGAGAGAGCAAGAGCGAGCACAGGCAGACAGAGTGGAAGGCAGAGTCAGACGGAGAAGCAGGCTCCCTGTGGAGCAAGGAGCCCAATATGGGACTCGATCCCAGGACGCTGGGATCATGACCTGAGCCGAAGGCAGCTTCTTAACCAACTGAGCCACCCAGGCGTCCTGTGGATCTGTTTTCTTTTTCTTTTTTTTTTTTTTTAAGATTTTATTAATTTATTTGACAGAGAGAAATCACAAGTAGATGGAGAGGCAGGCAGAGAGAGAGAGAGGGAAGCAGGCTCTCTGCTGAGCAGAGAGCCCGATGCGGGACTCGATCCCAGGACTCTGAGATCATGACCTGAGCCGAAGGCAGCGGCTTAACCCACTGAGCCACCCAGGCGCCCTGGATCTGTTTTCTTATAGAGTCTGTCTGGCTTTGGTATCCGGGCAATGCTGGCCTCAGAATAAGTTAGGAAGTTTTCCACTCCTCTTCAGTTTTTGGGAAGAGTTTGCGAAGGTTTGGTGTTATTTCTTCTTTTAATGTTTGGTAGAATGTATCAGTAAAGCCAGCTGTCCTAGGATTTTCTTTCTTGGGAAGTTTTTGACTACTGATTCAATCCCCTTTCTAGTTAAAGTTCTACTTGAGTTTTGTGTTTCTTTGTGATACAGACATGGTAGGTTTCGTGTTACTAGGAATTTGTCCGTTTCATCTAGATTGTCCAGTTTGTCGCTGTTCATAGTGCTCGCTTATCATTCTTCTGTTTCTGCAGAATCAGTAGTAATGTCCCATCTTCATTTCTGAGTTTTAAGATTTCAGTGTTTTCTCTTCATTTCTTAGTCAATATAGATTAGGGTCAATTTTCAAATAACCAACAATTGGTTTCATTGATTGGCTTTATTATTTTTCTATTCTTTATTTTTCTCTGCTCTAATTTTTTTTTTCTCCTCTTAGCTTTTTTTTTTTAAAGAATTTATTTCTTTGGGGCACCCAGATGGCTCAGTTGGTTAAGCAACTGCCTTCTGCTCAGGTCATGATCCCAGGGTCCTGGGATCGAGTCCCACATTGGGCTCCCTGCTGAGCAGGGAGTCTACTCCTCCCTCTGCCTGTTGCTCCCCCTGCTTGTGCTCTCTCTCTCTGTCAAATAAATAAAAATTTAAATTTAAAAAGATTTTATTTATTTATTTGACAGAGAGAAACACAGCGAGAGAGGGAACACAATCAGGGGGAGTGGGAGAGGGAGAAGCAGGCCTCCTGCTGAGCAGGGAGACTGATGCGGAGCTTGATGTCTGGACCCTGGGATTATGACCTGAGCCAAAGGCAGACGCTTAACGATGAGCCACCCAGGCACCCCCTTCTTTTAGCTTTGAATTAACTTGTTCTTCTTTGTCTAGTTCCTTGAGTTATAGTTATTAATTTGAGGTCCATTTATTTTTTAAAGATTTTTATTTATTTTTTTGTCAGAGTGTGCACAAGCAGGGGGATTGGCAGGCTAGGGAGAATCAGGCTCCCCACTGATCAGGGAGGCCAATGCAGAACTCCATCCCAGGACCTTGAGATCATGATCTGAGCTGAAGGCAGATGCTTAACTGACTGAGCCCCCCAGACACCCCCTTTTTTCTTTTTTAATGTAAGCATTGATAGCCTGTAAATTTCCTCCTTAACAGTGATTTCACTACATCCCATAAATTTTGGTATGTTGTTTTTATATTTACTTTATTTGTCTCTACATATTTTTACATTTCCTTTATGATTTCTTCTTTGACCCATTAGTGTTTAAGAGCTATAGATGTTCTTCATATATTATAGATATTAATCTTTTATGACATGTATGATTTGCAAACATTTTCTACCATTTTCTGAGTTGGCTTTTCACTCTGTTGATTGTGTCTTTTAATTCACAAAAGGTCTTAATTTCACTAAAGTACAGTTTATCTGTCTTTGTTTTGCCGCTTGTACTTTTGCTGTCATTGCCAAGAAATCATTGCCAAAGCCAATGTCATGAAGCTTTCCCCCTATGATATCTGTTAAGAGTTTTATGATTTTAGCTCTTATATTTAGGGTTTTGATCCATTTTGAGTTTGTGTTTATTATGTTTTGCTCCTTTTATTTGGGGCTCTGATGGAACTCTGTATATAATTGTTTTTTGTATTTTATTTATTTATCTGACAGAGAGAAACCACAAGTACACTGAGAGGCAGGCAGAGAGAGAGAGAAGGAAGCAGGCTCCCTGCTGAGCAGAGAGCCCGATGCGGGACTCGATCCCAGGACCCTGAGATCATGACCTGAGCCGAAGGCAGCGGCTTAACCCACTGAGCCACCCAGGCACCCTATAATTGTTTTTTTTAAAGATTTTATTTATTTAGTTGACACAGAGAGAGAGATCACAAGTAGGCAGAGAGGCAGCCAGAGAGAGGGAAAAGCAGGCTCCTTGCTGAGCCGAGAGCCCGATGTGGGGCTCGATCCCAGGACCCTGAGATCCTGACCTGAGCTGAAGGCAGAGGCTTAACCCGCTGCACCACCCGGAGAAAAAGAATCTTAAGCAGCCTGTATGCTGAATGCAGAACACAATGCAAGTTTCTATCCCACAGCCCCGAGATCATGACCTGAACCAAAATCAAGTCAGTCACTTAACCCACCAAGCCACCCGGGCGCCCCACAACTTTATTTTCTAGTGTTGTTGTTTTTTCTTTCTTTTTTTCATGTCAGCCTGAAAGACTCCCCTTAGCACTTCTTGTAGGGCAAGTCTACTGGTCATGATCTCCCTTAGCTTTTGTTTATCTCAGAGTGTTTTATTTTTCCTTAGTTCTTGAAGGATAATTTTGCTGGATGTGGAATTCTTGGTTGACAGGTGTTTTTCACTTTCGTTTTTGTTTTTAGGATTTTAAATATGTCATCCCACTGTTTTCTGGCCTCCGTGGTTTTTGATGAGAAATCATCTGTTAACCCTATTGCAGACTGTTGGCGGCGTGTGACATGTCAGCTCTTGCTGTTTTAGGATTTTTCTTCATCCTCATGTTTTCACAGTTTGACTACAATTTATCTTAATGTGGATCTCCTTGATTTTTATCCTGGTTAGTATTTGTTGAACTTTGTGAATACGTGTCTTTCATCAGTTCGGGAAGTTTTCAGTCATTATTTCTTCAAATTTATTTCTGCTCTTTTCTCGCTCTTCCCTCCTTTATAGGGAGTCTGTGATATGTGTCCTGTCTCTTGGTGTTCCACAGTCCTTCGGGCTCTGTTCATTGTTCTGTTTCCTGGTTTGTTCTTCAGGCTGCCTACTTTCAAGAGTCTTTGTCTTCAAGAATGCTCACTTTTTCCCCCATCTGCCAAAATGTGCTGTTGAACTCCCCTTCATGATTTTTTTTTTCATTTCAGTTATTGGACTTTTTCAGCTAGAGAACTTCTGTTTGCTTCCTATTTATAATTGCTCCCTCTTTATTGCTATTTTCATTTTGTTCCTGTATCATTTTCCTGATTTACATTAGTTTTTTGTCTGTGGTTTTCTTTAGCTCACAGAGCATATTTAAGACTGTTGACACAATATATTTAACTAACAGTTCCAGTGTCTAGGTTTCCTTGGAACGGTGTCTGTGAAATTAGCAGGGGTTTTTTGTTTGTTTGTTTGTTTTGATGTTAATGGGTAATACTTTCCTCTTCCTTTGTATGTTTTGTAATTTTTTGTTGTTGAAAACTGGACACTCTGAATATTATATGTTAATTCCTGAAATCCGACTTTAATACTCCTCAAAGATTGCTGAATTTTGCTTATTGAGGCTGGAGGTATTTGATTTTTCACCAAAATATTTTCATCCAGTGTGTATGTGGTGTTGTGTGTGGTCACTGACATTTCTGTTCCATTACTTCCGCAATCATCTAGTGACCTGACAAAGATTTCTGGAAGTGTCTGTCTCCAAAAGTGGGGGAGAGAGTGCCTTTTTTTTTTTTTTTTTTTTTTTTTTTGCCTTTTTAGATATTCTGATAGAGTCTTCCAAGGGAAGATGCTGCCTGTGAGAGAGCCAAAGCCACGGGAGTGTCTGTACCCATCCCCCAGGAATTACCACACTAACCAAAAGGCACAACACCAGAGTTTTGGAGGACAAGGTCCTTACTGCCCTCCGTAGCCAGCCATTCCAAGAATATAGAATGCTATTTCCACAACTACTGTGCTGAATCTGTTCAAGAAATTGAATCCAGGGACTCCTGGGTGGCTCAGTCAGTTAAGCATACCTTCAGCTCAGGTCATGATCCCAGGTCCCTGGGAGCGAGTCCCACATCGGGCTTCCTGCTCTGTGGGGAACCTGCTTCTCCCTCTCCCCCTGCTCCCTCTCTCCCTCTCTCTTACTGTCTCTCTCTCTTTCTCTCAAATAAATAAATATTAAAAAAAAAAAGAAATTGAATCCATACTATAAAACTCCTCACAATAATAGTCTTTGAGGGGCCATGTGTGGACCCATACAAGGATGAGAGCTTCTCAGGAGCTAGAAATCCTGTTGGGGTGGGGGGTTGTGGGGTTTTTTTGTTTGTTTGTTTGGTTGGGTTTTTTTGGATGCTAGGGGCACCTGGGTGGCTCAGTGGATTAAGCCTCTGCCTTCAGCTCAGGTCATGGTCACAGGGTCCTGGGATCGAGCCCCACATCAGGCTCTCTGCTCAGCAGGGATCTCGCTTTCTCCTCTCTCTCTGCCTGCCTCTCCGCCTACTTGTGATCTCTCTGTCAAATAAATAAAAAAAATATTTTTTAAAAATTCTGGATGCCAGTTCTATGGCTGTATCCAGTTTGAGGTTTAATAAAGATCTTATCCAATTCTTTCAAAGACTAGGAAAAGAGTAATACCTTCAAATGCATTCTATGAGGGCATATAGCCATCACACCAAAACCCAACAAAGAAGCTCCGAGAAAGAAAAATTAGAGCCTTCTTACGGGAACATAAGTGCAAGTATCCTAGTCAAAATAATTAGTTGACCACAGCCTGTGATATGCAAAAAGAATTACATATCACGGTCAAGTGCTCATTGTTCCAGGAGTGCAAGGATGATTCAGAACATTAAAACCAGTCTAAATAATTCACCGTGTTAACAGGAAAAAGGTCAAGAAAAACCATATGATCATCTGAGTAGACACAGAAAAAAATCAGAATTAATTCCTTTTTAAAATATATTATTTTATTTATTTATTTGACAGAGAGTGAGCACAAGCAAGTGGAGTAGCAGGCAGAGAGAGAGAGGGAAGCAGGCTCCCTGCTGAGCAGAGAGCTCAATGTGGGGCTCCATCCCAGCACCCTGAGAGCATGACCTGAGCCGAAGGCAGTTGCTTAACCAACTGAGCCACCCAGGCGCCCCAAGAATTAATTCTTAAGAGCTGACATACCTTCATTATTTTTTAATTAACTTTACTGGACGCCTGGGTGGCTCAGTCAGTTAAGCATCTACCTTTGGAGTCTCAGGTTCGAGCCCCACATCAGGTTCCCTGGTCTCTGCCCTTCTCCCTATTCCTTCTCTCTCTCTCTCACACTCACTCACTCCCTCTCTCTAATAAATAAAATCTTTAAAAAATTAATTTATTATTATTATTATTATTATTATTATTTTAATCATCTCTCTGCCCAATGTGGACCTCAGACTCAGAATCCGAGGATCCGGAGTTGCTCCCTCCTCCAGCGGAACCAGCCAGGCGCCCCGCCTTCGTTATTTTTTAAGAAGCAAACTGGAAATAGAAGCAAACTGCCTCAATCTGATCAACAGTTTCCAAAAAACCCGCAGCTGGCGTCAGACCCTGCGGTGACGCGGCGAGCGCTTTTTTTTGTGAGGCTGGGGACAATACAGGATTTCTGCTCTGATCTCTTCTAGAACATTTTATGGCAGGTCCTAGTGGTGGAATAAAGTCAAAAAGTAAAGCAAACTCACGAGGCTCAGGAAAGGAAGAAGTACAATTGTCATTATTTGCAGATGACAAGACCAAGTATGTGGAAAATCCAGAAGAATTTAGTTATCAGTTTGGTGGATTTTTTAATTTCATTTTTTAAAAGATTTTTAAGATTTTATTTAATTATTTGACAGACAGAGATCACAAGTAGGCAGAGATGCAGGCGGGGGCTGGGGGCGGGGGAAGCAGGCTCCTGGATGAGCTCGATCCCAGGACCTGAGATCGTGACCTGAGCCGAAGGCAGAGGCTTTAACCCACTGAGCCACCCAGGCGCCTCGGATTTTTTTTTACCTCTATACCTGTAATGAACCATTAAAAAGTATTTTTTAATAATAAGATTTATGATAGCTGGAAGGGACATCAAATATTTCAGAATTAGGGGCACCTGGGTGGCTCTCTGGGTTAAGCACCCAACTCTTCTTCTTTTTTTTTTTTTTAATCACCCAATTCTTTCTTTTTTCTTTTTAAAGATTTTATTTATTTATTTGACAGAGAGAGAAAGTTCACAAGTAGGGATAGAGGCAGGCAGAGAGGGGGAATCAGGCTCCATGCCAAGCAGAGAGCCAGATGTGGGACTCGATCCCAGGACCCTGAGATCACAACCTGAGCCAAAGGCAGAGGCTTTAACCCACTGAACCACCCAGGCGCCCCAAGCACCCAATTCTTGATTTGTGCTTGGGTGGCGGTCTGAGGGTCCTGAGATGGTGCCCCGCATCAGGCTCCATGTTCAGCGAGGAGTCCTGCTTGAGCTTCTCTCTCTCCCTCCCCCTCTGCCCTTCCCCCTGCTTGCACATGCTCTCTCTAAATAAATAGATTTTTAAAATCTAAAAATATATATATGTTATATATAGAAATTAATCTGAGGGCAAATCTATATATTTCCTCACGCAGTTCTCATTCTCACCATCCCTGGACCATGCCCTGGGCAGAAATCCAGAGTCAGATACAGAATGGACTGAGCCACCCAGGTGCCTCTCAACCTTATTCTTACTGGGGAACTACAGATCATAACCAGAGTAAGACACAACTACACAGCCACTGAAATAGTTCACCCTAAAATATTTTTTTAAGATTTTATTTATTTATTTGACAGAGAGCTAGAGATCACAAGTAGGCAGAGAGGCAGGCAGTGAGAGAGAGGGAAGCAGGCTCCCTGCTAAGCAGAGAACCCGATGTAGGGCTCGATCGCAGGACCCTGAGACCATGACCTGAGCTGAAGGTAGAGGCTTAACCCACTGAGCCACCCAGGCACCCCTCACCCTAAAATTATTGACAGTACCAGTGCAGTTGGGGTTCGGGACAACCAGAATTCCCAAGCTTTGCTAGTTGGGATATAAATTTGCAGGATGGGGGAAACCGACAAGTACCCCGTCAGATGGGAGATATGCATACTCTGTGATGCCTCCGTTTCTCCGCTGGTTGTCTGTGAGCGCACACGGGCTCCGGAAGACATGAGAGTGCTTCTTGATAAATTATTTGTGACAGCCCCAAACCAGACACAACTGAAATGTCAATCGATAGTTGGGTAGCTAAATAAAGCACGCTGTATTCACACATGGAAAATTACAGCAATGAACAGGAATGACCTTCTGCTACACCCAGCGTGGATGGATCTTAGAAACATCACGTTTAACAGAGGAGGCCAGAGATAAAAGTGTATGTACTCTGTGAGCCCACTTACCTGAGGTTCAGAACTGGACAAAACTATTCCAGAGCATGTTAGAGGAGGTCAGGACAGTGGTGAATGACAGAGGAGGCGTGGGGATGACTGCAAGAGGGGGACGATCTGGGAAGCTGTCGCTACCTTATTTCTTTGTGTGGGTAGAGGTTAAGGATTTGTGCTCATTTTTTATGTTAAAGATTTGTGCACTTTGGTGTGTGTATAGTATGCTTTTCTAAAAAGTTTATACATTAATAAATCCAGAAAGAGAGGGGTTCCTGGGGGGCTCAGTTGGTTAAGCATCTGCTTTCGGCTCAGGTCATGATCTCAGGGTCCTGGGATCGAGCCCCGCATCAGGCTCCCTGCTCTGTGGGGAGCCTGCTTCTCCCTCTCCCACTCCCCCTGCTTGTGCTCCTTCTCTCGCTGTGTCTCTCTCTGTCAAATAAATAAAATCTTTTTTAAAAAAAGATTTTATTGGGACGCCTGGGTGGCTCAATTGGTTAAGCAGCTGCCTTTGGCTCGGGTCATGATCCCAGCGTCCTGGGATCGAGTCCCACATCGGGCTTCTTGCTCGGCAGGGAGCCTGCTTCTCCCTCTGCCTCTGCCTACCATTCTGTCTGCCTGTGCTCGCTCTCTCCCCTCCTCTCTCTCTGATAAATAAATAAAATCTTTAAAAAAAAAAGATTTTATTTATTTATTTGACAGAGATCACAAGTAGGCAGAGAGGCAGGCAGAGAGACAAGGGGGAAGCGGACTCCCCACTGAGCAGAGCGCCTGATGCGGGGCTCGATCCCAGGACTCTGAGATCATGACCTGGGCTGAAGGCAGGGGCTTAACCCGTTGAACCACCCAGGCGCCCCAAATAAATAAAATCTTAAAAAAAAAAGAAAATCCAGAAAGAGAATTTCATGAAAGGAAGGTGAGAATCTCCCTTCTTTCCCTATCCCATTCCCCCAAAGTGACCCCCAATTAAAAATGTAGTAGGTTTTTTTCTCTATGTACATGGAATTATATATATACTATGGTATAGTATATATATGTATGTAATAGTGTATATATGTATGTAATATATGCAATAGTATAACTCACATGTTAGATATTATACATGTGTTGTTTTATACATGTGTGTATATGTACGCACATGTGTATACATATAACACAGCACATATAATATGTATATTATATATGTAATAGTATATAGTATACATTACACACTGTATATGTGTGACATAGCATGTTATTTATATGTATATGTATAAATATGTGTGGGTATGAATATGCATATTTAACATGCATAATATAGGTATATATTGTATATGCATGATATGTATAAAATCCTTTAGAATATACATTGTGTATTATATACATACCTATTATATATGTATAACATACACTCCATACATGTCTCTCTATATAAAATCTGGAGGGCAGGCAGCTCGCTGGCCCGCACATGCCTTTTACCAGCCTGCATGTACCTCGGGTCTGGTTCAAAGCCGAATGAACAGCCGACCACCCTTTGCACAGGCTGCACAGAGACACTTGGATACCATATACTGCAACACGGTGTCAGTGGTCCAGATGAAACCCGGTGTTAAGGACAGGGAAGCCCTGGCCACTCAGTGGGGGACCCAGCGGGCACCCCTCGGTTCTGGGCCTGGTGTGGAGGGGATTCCTGGGGGCGGGGGTGTAGAGAGATGGGAGTGAGCTTGAGGAGGAGAGGCAGGTGAAGGGATTGGAGAGGGAAAGATGCAGCGCTCCTGGCTCTTCTCTACTCAAGACTACACTGTCCTGCCCCAAATGGTCATCAGGTCAGAGTCAGCCTCTTTCTCTTACACTTTGGCTCCTCCCCCACCCACCCTCTAGGCTTTTTTTTTACCCCACCCCCCAACCCCGTTGTCCCTTCACGTTTCCAGCTCTTCCCTGTCCCTGTGACTCAACCGTAGGGCGGCGCTAAGGGGTGGAGGTGTGGGAATCCTGGATCCTCTCTCCCCATTGGCCATGACCACCTTCCCACTAAGGCTTCCTCCTTCAGGAGCAAAGTCATCATCAACCAACAGATCTCCGATGATTATTGACAGGAACCCCTATTATATTGTTAGCAATGCACTCCAACCCCACAGACCCGGCCCAGGGCTGTCCTGCCTGCCGTGCTGAAAACTCCCGTTCTTTGTTCTGGCATTGAAAATTATGGTGCAGGGCACCTGGGTGGCTCAGTGGGTTGAGCCTCTGCCTTTGCCTCCGTCCATGATCTCAGGGTCCGGGGATCGAGCCCCGCATTGGGCTCTCTGCTCAGCGGGGAGCCTGCTTCCCCCTCTCCCTCTCTCTCTCTCTGCCTCTCTGCCTACTTGTGATCTCTGTCTGTCAAATAAATAAATAAAATCCTTTTTTAAAAATGGTGCAAACTCGTGTGTGTGTGCGAACGCGCGCGTGTGTTTAAAGTGTCACCTGCGTCTGGGGCTACTAATAGATCAGACAGACATCTGGGGCACAGTCCAGTGAATAGGGCAGGCTTTGTTTGTTGAAAGAGATGGAGGAGGCTAGGGGTCAGGGCATGAGATGTATGGAACGGGTAGGGCTTAGAGCACGCAGACATTCCGGAGCTAAGGTGAGGACTTGGATCCTGAGTCTGGAGGCTTTCCCGAGCCACGCCGTATTCTCGGATCCAGGACGGCGCTGGGCAGGAGCGGGTTGGAGGAGTCTGCGCCGGGAACGCTCTGGTCCTGGGACCCGCCCTCTCCTTCCTCAGGCCGACTGTACGTGAAGTTTCTCCTTGGCGGTGGGTGCAGAGTGCCCCTCTCAGCGGTCACCCTGTAGGTGCCTAGCCAGAGCGGGCGGCTCAGAAGGGGCTGCTCTGGCAGGGGTTGGAGCTTATAGAAGGTGGAGGCTCAGGGGCTGGGGCGAGGGATGTGTCAGAGAGGATGGTGACTCGGGAGGGCTTGGGTGGCACCGCGCTCAGTGGGGTCGGGGGTGGGGGGGTGGGGTCTCGCGGGGCCTCTCGGGGGGGCGTGGCCTCTGTGGGTCACGCCTCCCTCGGGGCTGGCGGGCTGGAGGCGTGGTCGTGGAGCTGGTAGACCCAGGGGCAGAGCCGTGGGTGGGTGGGATTCTGAGATTCTGTGATTCTGTGAATCACTCTGTGATTCTGAGAGGGTCTGGGAGCTCGGACTGGTGGGGACCGGAGTTCTTCTCTTCACCCGCTTTCTGCAGACAGTGAGCCCCTTTATGGCTGACGCCAACTATGACCAGACTCGTGCTGTATGGGCTGCTAGCGTCGGGTCATACTCCGAAGACTGCTTAGCACATGTTGGACAGCCTTGGCCTTACTTCCCAAACCTCTGGGTGCCCCGGCCACACTGCACAAGTGCCTTCGTGGGCAGCCACGGGCAGAGAGCTGGACATTCCCTGGCCCAGCCCCGGTAGTCCTCAGAAGCAGGGGAGGGCCTCCACCTTGGGCTGTCCACCCCCCGCCCCGCCCCCATCTAGGGCCAGGGCTGTTGTTAGCAAAGAAATCCCACAGATGGGAATAGAGGGACAAGCAGGCCGATGGAACAAAACTGGACCCCCGAACACGTGGGTATTTAGTGACAACTGGGACATCTCAGCCTCTGACAGAAAGACTGAGTTTTTACCATATGGTGTTCAGAAAACCAGATAAGCATTTTGGGGAAAAACAAAATTATATATAGACCTAAGATGGTAGCGGTGGCGGTTGCAAAACTTTGCGAATATTTTGAAAAGCGGTGAATTGTATACACTTAAAGTGTGAATCTCATGGTAGGTGAATTATCTCTCGATAAAAATATTTTTTCAAATAGAGACACCCCCCCCCCACCTAGTGTATTGATGGCTGCAACTTACTTTGAAATGCATTGAAAAGTTAGGCGAATTAACGGATGGATAGAAGGATGCATAGAGTGGATAGAAATATGAGAAGACAAAAATGGTGAAGTGTTAGTAATAGACTCTAAGTGGCAGACACGTGGGTGTACACTGTACACTTCTTTTAACTTTCCTGTATGTTTGAAAATCTTCATAATAAAAAGCTAGGGAAAATTCAGGGGCAGTAAAATCAAATTTATAAACAAAACTCATTAAGCAGACTCAGAAACTGGCTAAGAAAATATGATCCCATAAGCAAAGTAAAAACATGACAATCTCCGAGAAAATATTTACAACTCACGACACACACAATATATTTATCTCCTTAATACATAAGGAAAAAACAAAAAGCCCAAATGTTTTAAAATGTGCAAAAGAAATGAACAGACGGTTCACGGAGAAACATGTATGTATGGTCCTTAACTATATGGAAAGACCCTTAGCTTTGTTCATAATAAGGACAATGCCAAGGGAAAGAAGTAGCCTTCTCTATAAAATTGGCCAAAAGTTCTAAGCTGGAAAGCACACTCTCGTGCATTTGCTGGTGGTGATGCCAAATGATAGCCTTCGCAGGGAGAAATTTGGCAGTGGCTAACTAACGAAACAACATGTGTGTTCGCTTTCCCACTTCTCAGTGCCCATTCCGGGAAGATACCGGGAAGACCCACTCGCGTCTATCGACTGATCTGGGCTGAGAGCGGAGTCAAGCCAGATACCTTCAAAGAACAGAAAGGAGCCCCAGCGTCTCAGGAACAGGTGGGGCTATTTTTAACTTTCTGTTTTGAAAACGAGTATCCCTATACTGTTCATCTTGAGTCACCGCTTGTTAATATTTGCTTAACTGGCTTTTCTTGCTCTCCTTGCATATGTGATGATGATAATGACGGTGAATGGCTCATTTGAAAGTCCTCTGAGACATCATGATCCTTTCCCTCTAAATGCTTTAGGGAGTAATTCCTAAGAGCAAGAACATTATCCTAAAGGCAATAAGGTAGTGATGGAATTTAGGAAATGTACCATGGACAGGTACTATTTTTTTTTTTTTAAGATTTCATTTTTAAGTAATCTCTGTACCCACTGTGCGGCTCGAACCTACAACCCTGAGATCAAGCGTCGCAGGCTCCCCCAACCGAACCAACCAGGCTCCTGGACATGTACTATTTTTAATACACAATCTATATTTAAAAATGCCCAAGTGTCACAAAAATGTCTTTTGTAGCCCTGTTTTTTATTTTTTTCCTCTGTCTGGGTTCCAATCCAGGATCACACATTCCGTTGATTTGTCCTGTTTCTTTAGCCTCCTTTAATCGGCAGCGCTTCTCTTCCTTCCTTTGTGCTCAGTGACGCGCACATCTTTGAAGCAGAACTGTTTTGAAGTTGAAAAAATGCTGTGGATTTTGTGGAATCGGGGCTTTATTATTGGACTAAGGGCTTATGCAATAGAGGATGGTGGTGAGGAAAGAAGGTCCAGAGAGGGGAGTCGAGGGAGAACTGGAAAATCTCCAGCCAGCCCTTTCAAACCACTGGTGCAGGTGCACAAGTCAGACTTTTCTGGAAGATCTGGGAAGCTAGCATATCCACTGTCAGAGTGGGATCATGAAGGACAACCGGTGAGGACGTCTCCAGAAGCCTCTTGCCTCTGCATCGGGATGTGGGCCTGGCGGAGAGTGTGGGGGTCACCCTTGGTCAGCCAGGCGGAGAATTGAGATGAACAGAGCTTGAGGGAAACAGGTCACAAGGTCCTGTTCTTTTGTCTGTCTGTCTCACTACAGTGGAGAGCAACAGCGAGTTGGAAGCCACTGGCACAGCCATGTTTGTCTGTGGCCCCGTCTGAATAGAACCACCGCCAGAAGCAATGCCCAAGCTTTACTTCTTCATTGAGTTTTCATGTGGTTTTCCGTGTGGCCTGTTTTAACCTTGAACCACAAGGGGAAAGGGATTCTGAGAAGTGTAGGCACAGCTCAGTTGACCCAGTACAGAATAACCAGAGAAGCGTGCCCTGTTTCCTCAGCTCCCTAGAAGACCTTCTGTGAGATTGGTTATTGGTTACGAGTCTGGAAGATTTCACGTGAAACCATCCAGGCCCAGAATTTTGCGGGAAAGTTAATTTGAGGTTCAGTTTCTTTGACAGGAAATTCAGGTTTCCTATTTCTCCTTGGGTCGGTTGTGGTTAAGGTTTCTTTTTCAAAAGATTTATCCACTTCATGTGAGTTTTCAAATGCATTGACATAAGGTGGTTCCTAATGTCCTTTTACTACCCTTTTCTTGCTTGTAGGACCTTTAGTGATGTCTCATTTTAATTCTTGATATTGGTCATGTGTTTCTCTGTTTTTTTTTCCCCCTTCATTGGCCTTTATATGGATTTGTTGAGTATATTAACCTTTTATTTACCTATTTAAATTTTTTTTTAATTTTTAAGTAATTTCTACAGCCTGTGCAGGGCTTGAACTCATGACCCTGAGATCAAGAGGTGTGCTCCGCTGACTAAGCCAGCCAGGTGCCACTAACCTTTTAAATAAACACCTTTGCCTTGTTGATTTTTATATTGTATGTTTTCTATTTTGCTGACTTTTGGTTCTATCTATATTACTTTATATTCTACTTTGTTTTTTGTTTTTTTTTGTCTGTGTTTCTTTTTTAAGATTTTATTTATTTATTTTTTTTGACAGACAGAGATCACAAGTAGGCAGAGAGGCAAGCGGAGGGGAGGGGATCCTGAGGTCATGACTTGAGCTGAAAGCAGAGGCTTAACCCGCTGAGCCACCCAGGCGCCCCATCCCTTGAAATTTTTATTTTATTTTTCTAAAGGTTTATTTACTCACCTTGGGGAGGAAGGACAGAGGGAGAGTCTCAGGCAGACTCCCTGCTGAGTGTGGAGCCCAATGCGAAGGTCTCCATCCCAAGGCCCTAAGATCGAGACCTGAACCGAAGTCAGACGCTTAACTTACTGAGCCACCCAAGCACCCCTCTATTTTATTTTATTTATTTTTTTTTAAAGATTTTATTTATTCATTTGACAGAGAGAAATCACAAGTAGGCAGAGAGGCAGGCAGAGAGAGAGAGAGGAGGAAGCAGGCTCCCTGCTGAGCAGAGAGCC